>NC_091491.1:4070381-4224165 GCF_947461875.1 Haliaeetus albicilla
ATGTTTTTTTCCTTTCTCAATAGTACGTTGCGTCAGCGAGCTGATCCTGTTTACAGTCCACCTCTTCAAGTGTCTGGACTTTGCTGGAGATTAAAAGTTTATCCAGTGAGTTATATTTCCAACTAGAGTTGTTATTCCATCCAAAACACTTAATCAGCATTCATATGCTTCTTTTGTAAGGAAACATCAGGTGGTCTCGTCTCATGTTATATATAAAAAGCAGTATGAAAAGAACGTAATATGGTTGTAGAGTTGATCACCAACCATTGGAGTATCCCCTCTCTGCCGCCAGATATCCAGCATGAGTGTTCTCAGTATAGTTAATCTGGTTAATTTAAAAGCAATTAAAAATGGGTCTTACCAATATGCCATAAGAATAGATATTTTTACCCTTTCTGTCTGAGTGGGTTTTGCAGATGTTTCTCACAGAACTGAGGTACAGAATAACTTACCATATTTATGTTTATGAATAATACTTATTTGGGAAGTTGGGAGGAGGACAAGGTATTAGTTAAAGTTGTTTTACTGTGCCTCCAGTTCTCAAATGCTGACATTAAAACGTGTGTGTTGTACTAATGTCCTTTCAGTAGGCTGAATATTCAGATTTCTGAAGCAATATGTTTGTCAATGTTGGAATGTTAACCCACAAGGTGTGATCTTTTTACAGTCCACTAGTCTGGTCAGTGCTGCCAGGAAGCTCTGGTTGCTACTGCAGCTGTGTTTGGAGAAATACGGGTTTAGTGGTGGAGTACAAGTTTTGTTTGTTAGTGATTTACATGGCATCTTCAGAGAACTGGATTAATCTGTTAAGCCCATGTATGCACAGAATTGTATTCTTGCAATGCGGTGGTGGACCCCTGTGTAGGTTTTCAGAGTATTGTAAATTCAGGATTGACTACACAAGGTGTGCTGTCAGAAGGCATTAAAATTTATTTTTTAAATGGTAAGTTGAAATGTTTCTTCAACCTAGAGGATTCAAGTTGAGCCATTCTTCATCCTTGATCAAGGTGAGTGTGATGGAGGTTTTGCCATGTTTTTTCTTGATTTCTGGTGATTCTAATATTGTTTCTCAGTTAACTGACCTAACTTTTTCATGTTGCATGGTTTTTTCTTTTTCTAAAGAAATTGCTCTGCTTTCAAAAATTAAGTAGCTTTGAAATGCAGCTATAAGTAAAATATTTCAGAACTAATGTTTAACCTGAGCTGTTTCCATGTTGAGAATTTGAGAAGAATTGGACTGTAATAAATGAAGTAGATTTTTATGAGCTTTTTTACTGATTTTTCTATATGTTAAATGTTTTTCCAATACATTGATAAGTGTTTGTCTATTCAGTCTTCCACTTAATTGAACCCCTAAAATGTTAATAGAGTAATTAAAGCTCTGTTTTGAGATTGATGTCTGAGATACCAATACTAGACTGCATATATGCTTCCAGGTGCAAACTCCATGTTTCAAGATACAGTAAGAGTTCTAGGTCACAGAAGACTAAAAATCAAAACTGTAGCATACAAAGTAGATTACTGCTGCAAATTCTGTATTGTTCGAGGCTGTTTTCTAAGCTTCAAGGGTGTATCAACGTGTTTTGTTTTGTTTTTCTGGGTTTTGCTTTCTTTTTTTAATCTATTTACCTTATTTTATTTATTTCAAGGATGGAAATGGAGTAGTACGGGGCTACTACCTGTCTGTGTTCTTGGAGCTGTCCGCTGGATTGCCAGAGACATCCAAGTAAGCAAACCTGTAGCAAAAGCAGCTGGTTTTTTTCTAGTGGCAAAGCATCTGGAGAGGTTTGCAAAGAATGACCTCAAGTTCTGTAGCATTGCTAGGGACTGATGCAGAGCCCTCTTGAAAAGAATAGTGAGACTTCTGTTGTCTGTTGAGCTTTGAATCATGCCCAAAGATAATATTTTAAAGTTGTTGATACTCAGTGGCTTTCTCGAGACAAAAAGCAAGCTGGCAAAACAACTGATAAGGTTATCTGTCTCCTAGTATTCAATCCTAGAGTTGGTTTACCACTCTGCTCCCTATTACTACTTTGTTCCCCCTTGTACTGTTTATGTAAGTGTTCAGTAAAATTTTAAGAGTGAGTCACCTCTTCAGCTGGGCACGCAAGCCTCCCAGGAAGTGCAGTTCTGTTAAACTTGACGCATTCTGCAATTCTGACATCTTTATTTTGGTATTAATACCTGTGATCTTCTCCTGTGTAGGTATGAGTACCGTGTAGAAATGGTTCACCAGTCCACCAATGATCCCACCAAAAACATAATTCGAGAGTTTGCCTCCGATTTTGAAGTTGGAGAATGCTGGGGTTACAACAGATTCTTTCGTTTAGACTTGCTAGCCAACGAAGGCTATTTAAACAGGCAGAACGACACTGTGATTCTAAGGTAAAGAAGACAACTTAGTGGGGCTCTCTTCTGCTATCATTTCACAGAGTATCACACCTACTACTGAAATAGGAAATCATTAAGTAATTGAATTTTAAAAAATTTGTGACATGTTTTGTCATAAATGGATTTCATTGTCATAAGCTTTAAGGAAGAAAATATGCAGAAGGGAGTTGTGGAAACTATCTCTTTCTTTGAGAAGTAGCTATGCTTGACGCTAATAAGCCTGGGTTAGACATCTGTAGCTAACTAAATTAAAGGAAAAGGGTGTTCTTTTCCCCTCCTTAGAAACAGTTGTAGTGAGCATAGGAGAACTTTGGGAATAAAGGAAGCCTGTATTTTAGGAGAACTAGTGCTGTCAATGGGAATTGCAACGTTATGACAAAATACAGAAGCTTTATCCATCTACTTCAAATAGTCTCTGTACAGTCCTACTCTTGCTCCTGTTAAATGCTTTGGAGTGTGTTAATTTTGTTAGTGTTGGTTTGTGAAGATAACCACCTCTCACGTAGGAGAGGCAATTACAAAATACTTACTGTTACTGTTCAGTGTGTTCAGGATACTGACTATAGAAGTATATGTTGTCTGTTAAGTTTATTTCATCACTAGATTTCAGGTTGTATGATGTTCTTATGCAGGGCATTTTGGATTGGGGGGTGGGGGGGGCAGGGAATAAAAACCAAACCAAAAAACCCCAACCAACCAATCAAAAACAAAAAAAACCTTTTCAAATGTTCCTTTGAAGGTTCCAAGTGCGCTCGCCGACCTTTTTCCAAAAGTGCCGAGATCAACACTGGTACATTGCTCAATTGGAAGCAGCTCAGACGAGTTACATCCAACAGATAAATAACCTTAAAGAAGTAAGCGAGATGTATATTAATGTAAAATCATGTTTTACTGACCAGAAATTATCTGGTTTAGGTTACAATGTTCATGTTTGACAGTTGTGTTTATTTGGGTTGCTATTGGTAGTTTGACGTTGGCATTATTAAACTAGTATATATGCAAGTGAACAAACATACTTGATTTGATGATGATGCTTCATTGTCGTTTTCTATGTATACTTTTGTGTATCCTTCTAATATTTAAGAGACTTGCGATTGAACTTTCCCGGACTCAGAAATCACGAGGCATTTCACCTCCAGACACTCATCTTAGTCCCCAGAATGATGATGGTCCGGAAACAAGATCAAAGAAATCTGGACAAAGCACTGAAATACTACTTGAGAATGTTGCTGCTCCAGGACTAGTGCGAGATAGCAAGGAAGAGGAGGAAGAGAAGATCCAGCATGAAGACTTTAATGTAGGAATTGTCTTTTTCCTGGCTCTTTGTTTATGTGTAGCTTTTTATGATAGGATAGCAGTAGAAACATAGATGAACTTCTGAACTGTAAATTAGATTTATTATCCTCTGGATGGAAGTAGGAGATAACACAATTGAGAGCTAGCAATGAGAGATGACATTAGAGAGATGTTCCAGAACAGAGCTAATAGATCCTACCACAAAAAAGTTTCCAAGTTGCAGCTGAAAAATCCAATTTCTGTGTTTGTTACCAGCCTTTATTGTGCTTTGAGACCCTCCTAACTCCTGCATGATAGTGTGACAGTCTGGGGAGAGGTGGTTTCCGTTCATAGCTTTTGGTGAATGCATTAAAGTGCCACTGAAATGTTTCTTTTTATAAAGATGTGTTCTGTTTTTCCTGTAGCATGAGCTCTCTGATGGTGACTTGGATATAGATCTTGCTGGAGAAGATGAGGTGAACCACCTTGATGGTAGCAGCTCTTCAGCTAGTTCGACAGCAACTAGTAACACTGAAGAAAATGATATTGATGAAGAAACTATGTAAGTAACTTAAAATGCTTTTCAGATGACCAACTTGTCTCCCAGGGTAATCATCCTAATATTCCAATGGAAACTGATTCATTTGCTGTATCACAATTGGTTGTGGGGAGGATTCTAGTGCAATGTGAGGGGTGTTTCCTATCCTGGAAACAAAATGAACTGATAAAGTTAACACTAAACATTGAATTTTCAGTTAGTTACTATCTTTCTGATCTCTTCATTTATTTTAGTGTTGTATTCTGTCTTTGACAAGTGATAGTCTGTGAAGGTTCTTTCCCAAAACACTATTAAGAAATCTGTTTCTACACTGTAACGAAAGAGAGGTTTGGTATTAGGAAGTGTTGTAGGAGAGTGATAATAAGGACAGTTACTTAAACTAGAGAATTTAAGGCTCTTAGCTGAGATGATGTCAAATCCTAGAATCTTCATTAAAACATGAGAATGTGTTGTAACACATACAAATATAGAAGTTTGCAGGATCAGATTTTACAGTCTAGATATGTATGGCACTTTTGGACTCTTGGTTAGTGAGTCAGTCATTTAATTAACACACTTTTGATTTGTTCAGTTTCTGTAGCTTGGAATGCAGAAAATACTATTTACAGTGCTTCATGTTGTTTTCAAGGTGTGTGCCATAACCTTTAACAAGAGCTGAAAAAAGCTAATAATTGTATTCTCCTTTTTCCACCCCAATCATCTCCTAAGGTCTGGAGAAAATGATGTGGAATATAGCAGTAATATGGAGTTGGAAGAAGGAGATCTCATGGAGGATGCAGCAGCTGCTGCTACTCCTGGAGCATCAGGTATGAAAAACAGCCTTCAGAATTCCCACATATGCGAAACGCTGCTGGATTCCTTCCCCTGTTCTTCTTGGAAGCAAGACCAAGCTGTGTGTTCTGCAGGCATTTCTATTTTTGGAAATGCTGCATCATGTGGTTTGTACTGATTATTGCAGTGTAGCAGAAACATTTCATTGGTGCATTAAAAAAAAGGGGGAGAAATTTTCTGAATGTGCTTGTGTAAAAATGATGCATAAGTTTGGAGGGAGGCTTTTTTGCCTCTTTGAAACCACTTTCATTCTGATCAAAAGAGCAGACTGACAAGCAATTTTTACTGATGTCTGTGTGGCCCCTGAACGTGTGACACATTCACTTTAGGTTTTAGTGCACTGTAAAACCTGAAGTACTTGGAGGGAATGAAGTAAAGAATCCTTACAAGTCCAGCAGAAATACATTTTAAATGTAATAATGAAAAGGTGCTCTAAGATTTCTTGCAGCCTAGAGGTGATTATAGCCCAATTTAGCCATAGGTTAATAAGACTCGAAGAAATATTTATATGGAATATCAGTATATTTATTTATGGCAAAGATACCGGAAGTGGCATTCACTGGAAGTGGTATTTATGCTGCTGTGGAAGTCTGCTAGTGCTTGAAAGACAGAGTTCCTTAACTGTCCTGCTTCTAGCTGCTGTTTCAAAACTACTCGAAAGTATCCTTCTGAAAGGATAGTCTTTAGAGTAGGAGCACAGTGGCTGTAGAAACAGCATTTATTTGGGAGCTTTTAGAAAGTAATTTTTAACAGCATTTGTAAAAGCTGATGCAGTCTCTTCACTTGAGCTTCTTGCATTTACCTGCTTGCACTGCTTTCCAGTCTGAATGCTGGTAGTGTCACCTGTCTGTGTTGGAAGGGAGTTTTACTAAACTGTACAATTTTAATCTCACAGATCTAACTATTTTCTCTTAAGACTCTCTTCATCTTTTGAGTGCCTTGGCCACTATGTACTGGGAACATAACACAGAGCAGAACTTCACTGAAGATCCCCACCTCCTTCACCCCCTTAATCTAATTGGGGGGGAGGGATGGGGACACGTAGAAAATTTATGTGCATGTCTTCAGGATAAATGCTCTCTGTATTGATTTGTTTACCAATCTATTCAAGAGATTTACATAAAAGGTATGAAGTGAAGTACTCTTTTTTTTCTTTTTTCTTTCCCCCCCCTTCTTCCCCACTGCCCGGTGCTTTTTAGCTTAAACTTTTGGTTAGAAGCATATCTGATTGCTTTCAAAATCCATAAATCCATGAAATAATACTGATGTCTTGTTAAGTTTCTTGGAATGTTTTCACTCCTAATCTGCTTGTAGAACTCTGTCTTTTAATTTTACAGGGAATAATACATCACCTGTCTCATGTATATGCACACTCTTTCTCTATAACTCTTCCTTAGGTACTAGCCATGGTTACACCAGTGCAAGTGGAAGACCTTCAAGGCGGGGAGGAAGTGCCCTAGGCTCAACAGCCAGTAGCAGTTTACTAGATATAGATCCCTTAATTTTAATCCACTTGTTGGATCTAAAAGACAGAAATGGTATGGAAAACCTTTGGGGCCTTCAGCCACGTCCCCCTGCCTCTCTTCTGCAGAACAGAGGTAACTGTACATCACATATCAGATGATTTAATTCCAATGTGGAAAAGGTCTCTGAGAATGCAGTCCCAGAGTTAGAAGCAGATTTGAGGAGGGGAGGGGGAAAAGAGGTTGACAGGCAGTCCTTTTCATTGATAGCTAGGCTTCCGTATCCTCATCTGTGCTCATCGGTATGCTGCATCTTACTGCCTGCTCTTAACACATTCATTGTCTTAATGATTGACCTCAGCTTGAGAACACCAGATGACTCAACTAAAAACAGAAGTGTGTATCAAGGGGGGCCTTCTCATCTTTTCTTGGGGGATGTGACTGAACTGGCTGGCTGTTTTGTGTAGCAACATTGTAGAGAGACAGTTCATGCAGTTTCTTTGACTACAACTGTGGGAGATGAATGAAAGGCCTGTTTCTAGAAGGGGTTAGCATTGGAAAACAAAACAACACGAAACAGCTATCTGCTGAGGAAGCAGTTACACCTCTCACTTCACACAGTTTGTACACTTAATGGCTGAGAGTACTAGGAGCGCAGTGTATACTAACTAGAAAATAAATCCTGGAATATACTTTTGTATGAAAATAGCATTTAGAACAGAACTAGAAAAATGTGTGTAGTAGTAAGGCTGGAAAAGCACATGTAAGCACTTGTGGAAGGAAAATGGATCAAAATGTCAGGAGCCAAAAATAGTGATGGTATTTAAATAATTGAAGACTTCAAAGAGTATTTGTCGTTCAGTTAGGACCCTTCAACCGAAAACAGCAATTAACTTCATGTGCAGCAAAAGCAAGATAGCTGGCAATTCTGGCACCCACGGCTATCACTGAAGGTTGCTCGTTTCTGTTGTTTTGTTAGTGAAGAATTACAATTAAATCAAACCTCAATAATACATTTATCATGATTAAGACTTATTTGGAGCTAGCTGGCCCACTACTGCAACATCTTATTTCAGGTCATTGTGAAACAACCATTTGGTGACTTAATAGAACAGAAGAGAAATAATGGTCCATTTGCTACAAATAAATGCTTGCTTTTGCTGCAACAGTGACGTTGGTGTTACTGAATCTAAAAGCTAGCTCAAACTATTTGTTCCTTTATGGTTGCCTTTTTAAATGCAGTCACATAAACAGGCAGATGAATTTTCTGCTGAATGTAATCCATATTTCCAAAAATGGAAGTCACTTCCATAAGTACAAAAAGGGCAGGCAGCACATGACTAAGTCTCAGCTCTGTTTTGCCTGGAGAAAGGCTTAGACAAGAGGACCTTAAGAGAGGGCGTTGCACTTTGTGCTGCACTACTTGAGCAAGATTAAGCTCTCCTGTTGTGTTGAATGGCTTCCTGGTCATCTTCAGCTGCTGGCTATGCAGCTGAAATTACCTGTTTGGCTGAGGTTCCCTTAAGGTTTGACTGTTCCCAGAGCTTACTCAAGTTGGTCAACTAAGAGAAAACTGCTGTTATATTTGGAGTTTGCCAGACTTCACCTCCTAAGGTGAAGGTTTCTAAGAGCCACTTGGCTTTACAGTTTTGAACAGCTGAATTTGCAGTGAAACACTTACGGAATTTATAGCATTTCAAATAGACATCAAAGTTGATCTAATTGTGGCTGAGCAGCACGTAGGTTTACTCGGGTATTAGCTCCTCGACCCAATCTTCTGTTGTTAGGTATTTAAGGGAATTCCTTCCCTAGTTTCAGATTTCTTTGAGTTCTGTATGTTAGCATGATACATTGGTGGTATGAGCGCCTTACGTGCATGCAACAGATTTTATAAAAACATGTAACAAATCTGACATGAACTGGCAACCAGGCTTGTGAACTCAGGCTTGTCTGGCAACATAGAGTAGTAGCTCAGTTGTCATCAGAATTCATGCAGTAGTATTGGGAGCGTTGCTTCTTCCAGTGAGCAGGTTTGGGGGCCTTCTTCCATGGCAGGCAGGGAATGAAAATCTGTGGTCCCAGTACCTGTGCAGTGCTTGGCACCATAATATTTAGGTTGCATACCAGTGCAGAAGAATGTCTCTCTGTCCCTCATTTTTATAGCAGGGCAAAAGGTAGAATTCTTACAACTGTTAAAAATAGATGGCTGTTTTTATTTGAGAACAGTTTTATTTACCTGTTGTGTTCTTTAACCTTTCCTTTGGTAAAGCATCATCCTATTCTCTAAAAGATCGAGATCAGCGGAGGCACCAGGCAATGTGGCGTGTGCCACCTGACTTGAAGATGCTGAAAAGACTTAAAACTCAGATGGCTGAAGTTCGAAGCAAAATGTCTGATGTAAAAAACCAACTATCAGAAGTGAGAAGCAGCAATGCTGGCTCATGTGATGGACAGCCCAGCTTCTTCTCCATTGAGCAAGGTGCTTTAGCTGCCTGTGGAACGGAAAGCTGCAGCAAGCTGCAGGAAATAGGAATGGAACTACTGGCAAAGTCTTCAGTTACCAGTTGTTACATAAGGAATTGTAAGTGCATAGAAAAGGGGGGGTTTAAATGTTGCCCTTACAGATGTCGGTTTTATAGGTTTATATATCCAGGCATCTGGAAATAGACCTTTTATAGTTACTCATACTCAAGTTCAGCTGTAAGAATCTGGAAACGTAAAACCCACACTGCCTTTGAGTAAGTAAATGTTACTGAAACTGGTTTCAGCCCTTGTTGGTAAAAGCGCCAAAACTTTTGCTCCACAACCAGTAACACACCTAATGCAGTGAGAATGTTCTGAAGTTTAATCCAGTTTTGAACTGATCCTAGCTGAAGGTCATGTCTTGTTGACTGCTGCTCTGCGTCTGGCCTGTCTATGAACTTGAGGGTGTTCCATGATGCTTGCTAGTGAACAAAATTTAAAAACTTCAGACTTGCTATGCTTTAGTAACTTGAAATCTTGCTAAAATTCAAGTAAGCCAAGGTTCTCTCTGGAGGGACTTTGCCTTTTGAAAGGTGAGTTCTTTCAAAAAGGTGCCTGCCTTTTAGTCTGTTCGGGTGCTGTCACTGAGTTCTGGTGGCAGCACTGGTAAGCCAGTGTGGCATCTTTTGGATACCAGCACAAAGGCTGTGCAAGTGCTTTGTTGCTTATGATCCTGAATAAAAGCACCAATTGCTAATCCTCTCTCGCTTCCCTGTTGCCTGGGAGAGATGATTTTCCAGCCTTCTGGGTTTTGATTCAAGTTACTGCTTGCATTTTGGAGCTAAGATGAGTAAGAAATACATTCTAAAAATGAGTGGACTAAAGAACCAGTAGAATAGTTCCATTCCTCTCTATCCCTTTCAATATTAACCTGCAAAATGGGGCTTTTGCAACTCCAGCAAAGGTCTGTTTTGCATTTCATCACTCCCACAGAGCAGAGAATTTCTTCTCTGATGATGCAGCTTAAGAGAAAGAGTTGTGTTAGAGTTTGGAGCCCTGAATTGTACCATCAATAAGCCATGGAAAGATCAAGCTACTTTGGAAGTGCTAGCTTTTGTGCGTTGTGTGGTTTTCAATACCAGCTCTTTCCTTAGCAAATGCCTTGTCTCTCAAAGGTTACTAAGGCACAGTCACTTCATTCTGCATCAGAACAAGAGGAACAGGCATACAGTGCTCTGTAAAACAGGAGCAATCTTCTGATGCATTGAAGCCTAGATCCCCCACCTTTATGGGGTGTGGTGGCAGTAGAACTTGGTGTTTTGCTGTTCCAGCTACTACTCCTCCATTCCTCTACCTAGAGGAGTTTCTGTAGGAGGATCCACACTGACACGTGCTCAGAGAATGATTAATTTGGGAAGTGGTAAACAGCGCGAGTCCCATAGCCTGCCTTGCACTCTTGCTTTTGAGGTCCTTTGTTACACTGGACTTTGAATTTAAGAGCTGAAGGGATGGTTTTGGCTATCCTTATCCTTTTACACTGTCCTGATGGCTGAAGGAATCTGGGTGAGGGCTTTCTGAAGGATGTCTTAGTGTAAAGCAACTGAGCATTACTGGTGTAGTGTTGGCCACATCCATAGTTAGTTAAGCTTCCCTCTAGGCTGCATCTTTGACAGGAAGGGCATGGAAGGAGTTTTGTGCAGGATTGGGAGTTAATGAGCAATGAGACTAGTATGGAGCTTAACTTCACTTAAAACAAGCATAAAGACAGAATACTGCAGCAGTTTGACTGAACACTTGTCACATCTTAAAATATTTTTGCAGCTGCAAGTAAGAAAAGTAATTCTCCCAAACCTATTCGCTCTGGACCAGCAGGTAGTCTGTCTTTACGAAGAGCTATGGACTGTGGGGATAGCAATCTTCGTTTAAAGGGAGACAGTCAAACTTCTGAAGGTAAATAAGGTCATCTTTACTTGTGTGATGGGATGCATCTTAGCATCTGTTATACAAAAACTTTTCAAGAAGTCTTTTACTTGGCAGCTGAAATTTCCCTGAAACTTGACTGGATCCTTTCTCAAATCTAGTTAACGTTATTGTACCTTTGATAGCTGATCTGCTGTGAAACAGTGCCGTGCAGTTGACTTACCAGAACATGAATGTATGTGTTACATGTTACTTCTTGTCTCTCTGAAGATGTTTCAGGAGCTAACTTTATAATGAAAATCATAGATCAAAAAATACTGACCCAGGCTTAAATTGTGATTTGACTTAAAGGGAATTCCTGAAAACTCCGGATATATGTGATGAAAGAGTTGTATGATATTGCTGCTCCTGAGTTTTATGATGCCCTTCCTTAAGCGGTAATGAAATGAAACACCTAACACAGGAATTGTTATTTTGCCCAGTGGAGTTTTGGAATGGGGTATGGCAAGTGTTTTCTTATAATGCTAAATAGATAGAGAAGACTTGGGTGAGATACTGTTTGTGCCCAGTTTCACCCTTGTCCAGGACTAGAAAGGCTGCCTTACTGCAGCCAAAAGACTTTGCCTCTATAGCTGGGAAAAATGACAGTGAAGAGGGTGGCTGTGTTACTAGAAGATAAGTAGAAGATAAGTTTTAACTACACAAGATGGGGAAGGATTAATCTGTAAGCACATAGAGACCAGAGTCTCCCATCAGCTGAGCTCCCATGGCAGCTGAAACAGAAGCTCTGTGTGTTTAGAGAGTGGATATCAAATGGTATGTGTTGCCCATACATTGACTTGAAAACGTAAGGTTTTAAGAGTGAGGGTGGGGAAGATGCGCTTGTGCATACACGTGTTTTGTAACCAAACTGGTGATGTAAAACAACTGGATGCTTAGCCTTTTGAAATGAGGCTTGATGTGCTTTGAGTTTCTCTCCCTCTTTTCTCAGGTGGCGTAGGGAGTTCAAAGTTGAGCAGTCGGCATCACTCTTCCAGGCCCCTGGCTAACAGCAGTGTGTCTGAGGCACTGCCTAAGCCAGAGGAAAGACCTTGTGAAGGTTCAGATTCCGATGTGGGAGTTTCTGGCCTAAATGGCTTAGCTGCTGTAGAGAAGACCAGAAAAGTTGGTGCTCTAGGGTAAGGTTTTTATTCTTTTTTCCTCTTGTTATGTCCTCCTCCACCTTCCCTTGATCTAGAAAGAAAAAATACCAATCTACTGAAACCAGGTGCTTGTAGCATGGAAGAGAGATTACTTTGAAGTTTGCTTGGTTGCTGCTGTTCCCTCTGGATATCAATTTTTGGTTTTACAACTAGGTTACAAGTCATCTTTTTTTATTTTTTCTTTTATTTTGATCAGCTGTGGCTGTAGTCTGAAGCTTGTGTTTGAAAGGCAAGCCCAGTCTGTTTTCCCACTATTCCTTGCAAAATATCCTCTAACTGAAAGTTAGCAATTTTGATTTCCCCCTGTATGACAGTATCTTTCACTGTGACTCTACTTTTCAGCAATTTCATAATAACACCTGGTTGGATAACTAAGCTAAATGCAACGGATTACTTGGTTGGGGTTGGTTTGTTTGTTTGTTTAAATAGTGAGAGTCACCATTTTTGGAAACTACGCATAATAAACTTTTCCAGGCTTATTTTTTTTAGATTTTAAATATTTCTCAATCAATCAAAACTGGAAGTTTAAGTGGGTATGCAAGAGACTTAAACAATGAGTAAAACCAGATGTGGCACTAAAAGGATTTGTTTCCATAGCTGGATTAAAGCTGAATTTCTAACGTGGGTTTTTGTATTTCTCCTAAATTCTTTCTTAAGGTCAAATTCTAAAGGATGTCGTACAGAAGGAGCACAGTCAGGTGGTCTGGAGAGCAGCTCTGAAACTGGTGAACTGCAGGGCATGCTTTCTGAAGGTGCTTCTGCAGGGCCAGAAGAAGGTAAATTGGATGTTGTAGAGGGCAAATGCAATGTGACAGCACTGCAGTGTGACAACACTATGATGATCCATTTCTGTAATGGAAATAGTTTGAAAGAAAAAGAGAAAAGAAAAAAAACCCAACTAATAAAACCTGTTTTCATGGTTGTTGAACTTCGCTGTAGTATAAATCTGAATGAGGAGAGAACATCTCTGTGTCACTGCTGTCTGTGGAGACATAGTGATGTTACGGTGCAGCAGGAGCATGAAGACCCAGCAGATAACGCTACATGGTGCCGTCTATTTCTCTGGGCTACTAGTTTCTTTTTGGACCTCTTGATATGTCTCCAGGTCTTTGCTTTGGTGTTCAGTTGCATGGCCTTGAAAATTATCTAATTATAACAGTAGCCAGTGACCTTGGCTTTTAAGTCTTCTGCCTTCAGGGACAAACCACGTTGGTAACTACCTCCACGTCCGCACTAGAATCTCTCCAACACTTCATTCGTGTCAGGTGTTGTGGTACGTAAGCCAGTTACCTTAGAGACTTGGAGGAAACTTTTCCCCCTCCCTTCCTGCATCCTTTCCATGCTGGAAAAAAATATTATTGGCTTTTTTTTTTTTTTGAAAGTCCACGTAAAAGAAGAGTGTTTCTTATCTTGCGAAAACTCTCCTGCCTTCCACCCCTGCACTAATTTGAATTTCAATGACTGAATTGTAGCGCAAAGCCTATATTAAGGTGCCAGCATCCATCTCTATCTGCAGTGTGCAATATTGTGTAGGAGTTGGCATTTACAGAAGGTCTCTCAGTGACAAAACTGAATTTCTGCTCTTAGTCACTGCAGCGTGATCGTGATGTGCTCTCCTGCAGTTCTCCTATTATAGCAGAGAGCCTAATAGGAAAATGTTTTAAAAAACTGAAATACTTCATTGTTAAAAACCCCAGGAAACAAATATTACAATTTCTTTCCCTTCAGAGGAAAAACTATAGTAGACTTGGCACCTCACTTAACTACTTGCTTTTTCTTAGCAGTGAGTATCAGCTCTGAAGAAGTAAAAGAACAGAGCAAACCCCTTTTGTCACCTACAAAAGTGTACAAAAGGGAGAGTTTTCACTGCTGTCAATGCACGCTCAAGGTCTGCCAAAACAGAGGAAGCCATCTTGATTATCAACAGCTATGGTTCTTTTTTGTAGGAAAAGCGTGGGTTTTGTGTGAGAGACTTGAATAGAGTATTGCTGCTTAAAGGGTCTGGTAGGTGCATCTGCTCCATGGGTCTTACTCCCTCTTAAATGTTAAAAAAGCAACCTTTATTTTCTGTCCTAATTGTAGAGGTAGACTGAGCAGCTGGCAGGGGAGTGCAGCTCAGCCAGGAGGGAGCTGTGGACACCTGAGTCCGTGCTCAGCTGGTGGCATGTTGGAACTGCTCCTCTTAAGCTAAGCTGCATGGCAGAATGAGGCCGGTTTCAAAGCTGGTACCCACTGTTCTGTCAAATTCCTGAGTGCTTTGGTAAATACATTTAGCTCTGAACGTGCTCCTTCTCTCTTGTTCTCCTGCCAGCTCTTGGTATTTGATACTGGTAACTCTTACGTGTGAAAAAGTTGAATGCTCCAGCTACGTAGATCATACCGCTATCGTTTTTGCCTTGTGGTTTCTGGTTTTTTGGGTTTTTCTGCAGCTGGGGTATGTCAGAAGCATGTCCTTCATCTCCTACCAGGAATGAGCAGTGACAGTGACATTGAATGTGACACAGAAAACGAAGAGCAGGAGGATGCCACCTCTGCCTCGGAGGGGTTTAACCACACCTTCTCTGTCCAGTCCTCAAGCGAAGGTAGAATCGAGCGTGTGAGCCCCCCTCCCCAAACACTCCCGCGCGTCTGCCTCTGAGCTCCTCTGATACAGAACGCTGCAAAAGCGGAGATCCCAGATGGTCCTGTAGAGGTATTAACGCTCAAGCAAGCGCCAGTAAGATTTGGAACTCCTCTCCTGGGATCCTAATTAAAAACAGATCAAAGCAGGAGAGGGGAACTCTTCCTAGCCTTGAGAAGTCAGTTTAGGTGAGTCTCCCAGGGAAGTGTTGGAAAACCCACAGCTCTAGTTCTCCTGAATTGGGACTCCCTGCGTACCAGGATCAGCACTGTAAGTAGGCTAATTTCAGGGAGGTAACCACTGCCGCAGACATGGATTTGCATCTTAATTGGCAGGACTGTGCTTTGAGCACTTCAGTGTAGTTTCAAAAACTCATCTCCTATTTCTCTGAAAAGCTTTAACCTTCTGATCAAATTAAAAGCTGTAAGGTGACGGCTGACGCTAGGTGAAGTTGACTTTTGGCCTGAATAAGCATCCCACACTGCATTAGCGGCATGGCCTAACACCTTGGCTCGGTAATTGGAGTTTGCTGCTTCGCTGTGTGTCTACAGTGGGCAGTAAAACCTCACAACTCATCAGGAGAACCAAAACGTTGCTCCTATCAGTGCTTGACTTAGAGGTATCTTAAATTTAAAACCCTGTGGCAGTCCTAACTCTGTGTCAAGCACATCGTGTACCCGTGTACTGGGGATGAAGTACAACACAGCGGGCCTCGCAGGTGATGAAACGTTAACTTGCTGTGTTCCGATTGCTCATCTGGTAAAGGTGACTGGGTTTTTGCTTGGTTTGTTTTCAGCCTCGGAGCGGTGCTCGATGTTCCCAGAGGGTGATCAAGTCGGTCCCGATGATCTCGGCTTTGTTACTGGAGAAGACAGCACCAGGTAATTGTAACCGTTTGCCCTAGCTGGCCTTCGAGGCGGCTGTAGCCCTGGGCACGCACTGTTCCCATGCTGCTCCTCAAGCTGCAGAGGTGAGAGGCAGCATTCGTCTTCTCGTGCATAGATGGGCGGGTGTTTGCGCAGCCTGACCAGCAGCCGTGGGGCTGCCCTGCCTCCTCAGGGCCACGCGGCTACCTTCGGGTTTAAGGAGTCTTTAGAAATCACACAGTGCTGAGGGAGGGCTGGCTGAGTTTTGCATGCTGATGGAGTTGTCACTAGAAAACTGTTTGGATTTAAGTACCTGGCATCAAATTTTTGACTCCTAAAATGGTGTCTGCTTGAAGCTGTAACGCTGTCCCTGTATGAGGGTTTTCAATGAAAGCTGACTTTCTTTGGAGCAGATAGAGAACCTCGAAGACCTGCTGGCTCGTGTCCCTGGGAAGAGGTGTGTTTATTCACTGGAGCTTAGTCGAAGGCTGCTGTTGGTGGCTGTGTGAGCACTCCATTCTGTCAGACACCCTCGTGTGGTTCTTCTGCACTCATCTTAAACCTGTTTCTGGGGCAAAATGACCTTTGAAGGCCTTACACTAAAGGTTGCTGGCTCTGCCAGCTTCAGATGCTCTGAAAAAATGTCCAAAAGGTGCTGGAGCCCTGTTTCAGGATGTGTCCCCTATTGTGTCATTGGAATAACCACAAACGCGTGCGTGTCCTCATTTTAAGTGGTATGAACTGCTTGTGTAAGACTGCCGCGTCCTGCGGACGTGATGGATGGAGGGTTGGGGTAAGGCAGCTGGCACAGGAGCTGTTTTCCTCACTGTGGGTATGGACCAACTGAACCCGTTGCCAAACTCTTTGCCACTGTGCATCGCGTTTTGAGCTGCTAAACTACTTGTGAAGCTACAATGAAAGCTGAATACCTGGTTAGCGATAAAGCATGAGTAACTGTAACCGATAGTTGTCCTTGTCTCAGCTGGCTGTACTGACGTTTGTTTCTGTATGAATGTTCCACGGTGTCAGTGCTGTACAACTCCTGGTTTGAAACTGTTTGCACTTTGTTAATAAAATGAATGTTGAAATCTGGTATGAAGTTTTAGATGTTTGTGTGTAAATAAGGGGAGAGGCTGGCTGCCAGGGGAAGTAGTACACTGCTACTGCCATGCTTGACTTGCGCTTTAGTACAGGGTTGCTGTAATGCCTGACTGCTTATAGAAGTAACTTTTTCCTGCCATACACCTGTCCCTTTTTTCCTGAATTATTCAATGAAAAGTGCTTAAACCCATCTGGGCTGTTTAAAGCTATGTTCGTAGAAGCCAGGCCAAGTGCTTAAATCCCCAATATTCAAATAGGAATTGAGGAAGAGCCACAGTTTTGTGTTTCTGGGCTGCAGGAAGGAGGTGGAGCCCTGAGCTGCCTCGTGCACAGATCGTTCCTGCTGCTGCTGCGTGCTGACGGTGGCCTGTGACAAGCTGCACGCGATGCTAGCGCATTGTGAGTGTTTACTGTTGTACTGGACTGCATGTTGATTATTATACACTGCTCAATTAGCAGTAATCACGGAGCTCTGCCTCTTCAACACTTGCAGATGCTTTACTCTTAATAAGAGGCCCAAGCTGAAGGAAATTACTTTGATTAGCCATGTGATCGGTTCGGGAGTTTGTGTCCAGCCTTTGCAGGGACAAGAAAGGAGCTGGTACCATCGTGCTTTGCTCACCTTATGGTTATATAGATATTGTTATGTACAGCTGGTTTTTAAACAAGAGGTGGGGAAAGAGGCTTGGAAGACTTATCTAATTAATGTAGGCTGTGCCCTAACAGCCCCTTCCCTTTCTGGCTGTGAAACCAGCAGGCCCCAAGTACTGTACAGGCCAGTGCTGAGCCGTGTCGTTCTCTGTTACATGTCACACAAAGGAAATCTGCTTGCACCACAGTAAAGACATTTAGTTCAGATGTTGGTTGCTGTCTTTGGTAGCTCTTAAATAAACAGACTATCTGAAGTGTGGTTTAAATTACTGTTTTATTAAGATATTGGTAAAACTTCAACAGTTTTTCCTGTATAAACAGCTTTCATAAATAAAATATGGATGACTAATACATGGTTATAACTAAACTCATATGTGAACTGTAGAACAAGATTGCAAATGGAAAGTCGCAATGCTGATAAATGGTTAGCTTTAATTTATTCACTTTATAAAGAACATGTTAGTTTCATGAACAAGATCATACAGACAGGTCAACAGGAGCACCCAGTGCAGCAACTGCCACCACGCCTGGCAAGCTACGCGAGTACTGGTGCAGGAGCAGAAGTACTCGGGTGATCTCAGCCAGCTTCCCCTGTTCTTGTTCCAAGGTGTCTTCTAGGGTGAAGGAGAGAAAAAAACCCTAACAAAATGCGATTGCGACGCACAATAGTTGTACTAGACCCTAAGAGGTGGGGTTTATTTTTTTTGTTAGCTTCGATGCTGGCGAGTATAGTGCGATCGCCTGATTAGCAAGGACTGGAAAAGGATATTAACATTGAAGTCAGAGGTTGTATTAATGCTTCATTATTACTTATTGCACATGATACAAGGGTAGGAAGTTTTGTTCCTGTTGCAAAGAGGATATGAATTAAAGAAAGATTGCCCTAAATCACAGGCGTGAACAAAGCTGCAGTATCCCCTTCGATGGCTTTGTTTATGTGACTAGTGCCAAGTGAATAAATTGTGCTAGAAGAGCCCCTAATTTAGACCAATCTTTCTCATTGTTTTTTTCCCGCAGAACATTGCCAGGGTCAGGAGGATTTAGTGAGGAGATAGTGGACCTGAACTACAGCAGCCATGTCTATAAACACAGAACTCGTTATGCCTCATCTTATCTGCCCATAGGACAATGCATTTCTCACTGACACACAGTGTTCCAAAAACAGAGTGGAGTTTCTATGACGATGTACCACTATAAATGTGGCGTAAGTTAAAAGTCTGCTTTGACATTGTCCTTCAGTGTTAGAATGCAATCTAAATCAAATGCTGAATGGTTTTAACTTGCAAGGACAATTGATGGCACTTCTAGGTAAAGAGAAGTTATATACATGCGTTTCCACCCACCTTTAGTGCAAATCGAAATGGGTTAACAGCTCCCTGGTCTGGTGCTATTACTGCTCTCTGCAACGCAGACATTCCTCAGAGTTGCACATTTAAAAAGTGTACACAGGAAACTACCAGAGTGGGGATTGAGTGAATCCCGCTAGTACTCACAGTGAAGAGCTTACGAGCAAGTTTTGAGCAGCTTCAGACAAACAGCCTGGTTTCTGAAAACCAACGCAATTTAAAAAAAAAAGAAGAAATAAAGAAAGTTTTCACTACCTACCTCCTAGTTCTGCAAACACAGTTAACACGTAAACTGAAACTGATGCGGGTTGTGTTAACGCGGAAAAGGGATACTTCAGCTCTTTATTGGAAAGATTCGTTATACAAATTTCACCACCACTACGATACACAATAAAAATACAAAACACAGGTCACAGACTGAATCTCAGTATCAACAGTTAATAAATACAATTAGATACTTTTATATTAGCCTAATATTTTTACATTGTCACCAGATAGACAATCAAAGTACGAGATACAGAACACTTAGATACCATTAGAGAGGGATTATTGCTTACGTTAGCAAGCAGCAAATAAGGGCACAGGATTTTGAACTGAAGAGAACTACTTCCTATCACCAGTGGCATTAAGAGAAAACACTGCATTTCACAAAGCACTGCTTTTTTTGTCTAGTGTGTAGAATCAAGAGCAGCATATATCAGACCAATAACCACTACTTTTAATATTATAGAACTTTAAAGGACTTACCTTACAAATGGTTCCTATCTACTCTATAAATACGCATTTAGTGAAGAAATGAACACTTGCTATCTATACAATGTTTTTACCTGACCACACTGCAACTACGATGGTAGATTTTTTTTTTCTCCTAGCAAGATAAATGGTATGAGTCGCAGAATTATCATTTATGAATCCACACCTAAAAAGCTAGATCCTTCCCAGAACAGCACACATGCAGCCCAGTGCTCTTCAACTGCTCCCGCAGACTGGGAAGAAGTTTTATCATCCATCGCGGCTTTTCATTCTAGTTTACTCACACAAAGAATTGCACTTACACCACCTTTCTCTCCGAAGCACGACAGTCAGCTCTAAGATGGACTTTCAATGAGTCATTATTACTGTGAATAATTTAAAACAAAGGCACCGCAGAGATGCCCCAGAGTTGCATATTTTACCGTTTCATGGTTTCTCAAATTTCCTCAGTAAATCTGACTTGGAACATATGCTGCAGCTAAAGAGAACGTTGACAACAGCTAAGGCTTAATAAGATGACAGATAAGAGCCAATGATCCCGTAAGATTAAACAAAAGTCTGAAAAAGATCAAAGGAATCTAAAGCCACACTCCAACTCCTGGTTGCTCATGAAGCCTTTTGCTATTCGTCAGATTGCTTTTAAAATAGTGCATCAAAGATAGAAGCAGCGGAAATTGGCAGAATTCAAACCTTGCCATCTCGTCATCTTGAATAATCTCCTGACTACTTAATATTAAAATACTTTGCAAATTCTAGCTAAATACTAATACTGTTATTAAATTGTTACTGCTAAAATGATATGAATTGTACAGTAAATGCCTGTGAAGACTCACTTTATTCATACTCTTCCAAATGTCTTGCTGTAACAAAGAATAGTAACAGGATGTGCATTTAGCGGAGCTGATGGGAATCGTCTGCTTACTTACGTCCCAATTAACCGCTCCCCTAAGGGTTTAATGTCACCTCGAGAGTAGGGAAGAGCTGGTGGGTACTGTTTGTTTCCCGGTTTGATAAATAACGCTCTGCTTATGAAAATAAGGGCAACTGACATTCCTCACTTTCCTTTCTGAACCCAAGGTTTAACTGAAGCAGAGCTCTGGCCTGTCACCAAGTTTCACCCCCTCTACCCAACCCCAAGCGCAGCCCCCACTCATCCGCGTCCACAGCATTTCCGTCCACTTTGGATTGCTCCGGCAGCCCGGCATCCATTCCTACACATGCTGGAAAACACCAAATTGGAGCAGGAACGCTCCTTGTAGACGTACCGTCCTACCGTCCTTCATGCTGCAACTTCGTATTAAATTATGCCTTTGCCATCTAGAAACCGTTACCGAAACCAAACAGCTCATCAAATTGCTCATTATCTCTCGCAAGCAGTTCTCTGGTTTGACTGGTTGAGTGACAGTAGTATTGTACTGAACATCTCCACAGATTGGTTTCTTTTAAGACCTGAGATGAAGTTGCGGTGGAAAGAGGTTGGCTCAAAGCATTAAGCACAATCATGTTCAATTAAAACTAATTGAGAACAGTTTCCTAAACTGACAAACGAGAAAAAATGCCACTAAAAGCACCAGAAAGATACGAAATTCCCTACACTGCACCTCTAGCCATAGGAAATAATTTTTTTAAAAACTACAAAAAAGTTTTCTTCATATTCCACATTTTATGTTACATGAAAAAAATAGGTAAATTATGAGTCTGTACCTCAATTGGAGTCTGAGAACAGAGTAGCAGGAGCTTAGTTTGTCCATTCCTAAGTTACCTGGTAAAACCCTGTATGGCTTTTAGTCGTCTACCTGCAAAAGTGGATGTAATTTTCTAATTCATCTTAATGCTCGCCTGAAATAAACAGAAAGCAGAACACAAAAAACCCCCACACACACCTTGACTTCTACGGAAACTTCCCCCCCACTCTACAAAAATTTGGCAGTTCTAAACCAGAATCTTTCTTTACGTATTGCTCCAGAGACGTACCTCAGGCAGGTTCAACCTTCTGTGTTGTCAAAGACTGTTCCCTAACCGTGACTATTCACATGAACCCCCTGTTTGGCTTTCACCAGTGGATGTGGCTAGATATGTGGGTGTGGGTGTGTGCACGCGGGTGGTCGGGTGGCTGTGGCATTGCTCAGGGTGGCACCACCAGCAAACTTTATTGAGATTGAAACAACTACATTTGTTCATTCCTAGATCTATTTACACATGGTTTGAGCTTTGCAGGGGACTGGAGTACAGTTCTGAAATGCCCACCTTTTTTCGCTTTCTGATGATGCCAGTTTTATTTTGGGAATGTCTACTTTGGGAGTCTGACGGGGAAACACAAGGGAGATGGTTACATTTTACAGCATTGATGAAGGTATGAATCTGGTATACAATTACTTTGTCTTCGCATCAAAAACATGCTCTCGCTGTAAGCGCTATGACTAGCCAGCCTCCACCACGGGGAGTGTCTTACCGACAACCTCGTGCTACCGCGGCCCCAGACAGGTAAGGACAGACTCGATCCTTCTCTATGGGAAGGCTCACGAGCCAAGAGCGGCGTGTGAAACTTTGGTTTGAGCCTGGCTCCTCGTCGCCTCTTCCCGTTACAGAGCCGGAAGTGAAAGAACGCAGCTCGTTTTCCCAAGGATTTGAACAGTTCATCTTCCAGCCCAGAGAAGATGGTGGATAAACCCTTCACCCTGTAGATGCTCTGCCCTGCAGCACCCACGCTAAGTGGAGCGTTGTACTCCCTGGGATTGCTCTGTCCACAGATGGGTGACATGGTGCGCTCTGGTGGTTCGTTCTTCAGCGTTAAGCCGTTGATCAAATTTGCGCTCTTTGGTATGCCAGGACTAAACACTTGAATTGGTGGCAGACATTTGGCACTCTGAGGTGTACTAGTTTCTGTTTTTGTCAGGTCTAAATAGCCTTGATCATCAAACAGGTTAATGCTGGACCCTATGCTTAAGCTAGTTCTGTCGGTGAAGGAATCCACTCGTCCTTCATACCCTAGGTCTGCAGGTGCTGAGCACTGGTGCTGGGGCCACGGTCGTTTGCAGTCTCCATGGTTTTCCTTATCTTCCCCGCTGTCTTCTTGCCCACCTTGAAAAGAGTTCTCTGTCCAGTCCGACTCCTCGCTAACATTGACCGCTGCATTCATGTCCCTGAGAAATACCACAATGACAGTAATGTTGTCGCTGGAACCGGCATCCCGAGCAGATGCCACTAATTTATGTGCTACCATGCTGCTGTCGCCATTATTCTCCTTTAGATGGTCAGCCACCACTTTGACTGCCTCATCGGGATTGACTGTGTCATAGAAGCCATCGCAGGCTAAAATGAGGTAGTCTTCAGAGCCATCTAGTACAGTGGAGGCAGAGTCTGCATCCCCACAGATATATGGCTTGTGCTCAGCGTCCCCTGCAGAAAAACAACACACAGATACACAAGACCGTGGGTTTGCAGCCACAGCATCTGGAAGCCCTTTTATTAACACAGCATGGAGCCAATGGCTCTTACCCCAAGTTAAAGCAATTATTTGGAAATTATTCCCTCAAACTGTAGAGGGAAAAAAAATAGAGGTTATCACTCACAGGTCTATCATCAGCTGTATTTCAAATTTTGATCGCTAGAAAATTTAAGTTTTTAATTAAAAGAAAAGCAAGTCTGAAAAAGGAGTTAAAGCCCGCTCTCACCAATAGCTCTGGAGACTGACAGGCTCCCATTCACCCTCCAGGCTCCAAACCAGACCACACAGCCACCAAGTGCCTCAATGCGCTTCTTCTCATCCTAAACAGCAAGGCAACACAAGAGTTGTTTGGATGGAGCACTTAGTACTGCCATCGCACTCCAAAAACTTCTATAAATATTCGCTGTTTTCACAAACACAGCATGGCAGAGGCTGCAGGCCCCAACAGATGAGAACAAAGGATTTGCACACAAATCCATACCAACTTCCAAACAAACCAGGATAACTGGGATGTATGCTGCCGCTCCAAGAGACACCGGCAAGGTGTCCCAGCATCCCACATAAAGCTGATACCTGTCAGCTTCAGTGGTAAACACCACCCGGGTGTATTTAAAACAGGCCATTCTCACCTCTCGATCTGGTTTGTGAGGTTTCATCAGTTCCACAGCTTGGCCTCTCCTCACGAGCATGACCTGGGAGTCCCCAAGCCAAGCCACATGCAGCATATTTCCTCGGATGAAAGTCACCACACCGGTGGTTCCACAGCGCAGACTCTGGATAGGGTGAAAAAAAATGCCCACAGTTTTAAATAAGCAAATAAAAACCATTTCAAAGCATTTTCTTGCTTAACTCGAGGACAGAACATGTTGATATTCCAATACGTGGCCTGTTCCTGGGGAGGAACAGGCAGTGCTTTCCTTACAGTTACAACTGTTCAGTTACAGTCCCTCAGAGCCAACCTGGCTGAATGCAAGTGATCGGCATTGCCCTGCGACTTCCCTTGCCTTGGAATTGCGTTTCAGAAGCTGGGCTTTGCTAGTGATCTGCTGTGCTACTGTTTTAGTCGGCTTCCTGTGCCTGTTTCCTATCTGTTGATAGAAATGCATGCATGTTAATGAACTTGGAAGGAGGTTTATTTGTAAGCATCTTGAGTTCCCTGCACTTAACTCAGCCCTTGCCTAAGTTTAGGAGGTCTAGGAGTCAGTTATCCATTTATTCTTGCTTTCTAGAGCTAAGAAAAACGTATGTTGTAGAGATGAGGAAAAAAAAAAAAAAACCACCCCAAGGACTAAGCCTAGCTAGCATGTGAACATAAGAATAGCAGCAGCATCCTTCTAAATGAACTGTACGTTGTGAGAAGTGGAGGCTGACATCTTTATGGAACATGAAGAAGCCCACCAGTGGGCACAGACTCTATGGACTGTGCATGGACAGTTCTGTGCTGACCCCTGGCCTGTGCTCAGCACAGCACTTGGAGCACCCCTGCTGACAAAGACAGAATTTATAGATGAAAACTTTCAGAGTCAAGCCCAGGTAACTCAATCAATCACCTCTCTGGCTGCCTTCTGGACAAAGCGCTCATCGGTCACCCGGAAAGCTCGGCACAGCGCCTCTGCCGGGTCATGCTGAAACATCTCCTGATGGACCATGTTCACATGGAGATGGATGGAGGCATAGATGGCAGCATCCACTCCCCCGTGACCATCAAACACTGCAAAATAAGCTTGCTCTTCTTGGTCCTGTTGATGGAAACACATTGAGAAAACAACTCAGGAGAAAGCAATGCAAACAGCTAATTAGATTGTCTTAAAACTTTTGAACTTGAGATTTGTGGTGTCCTCATTCAATTGCACTTAGAGGCAGAGTCTCCACTGGAAAAACAAACTACTCAGATGACCTTAACTTGCATCAGTGGGAAATTTCCACCTTGTTGCTGATGAATTCTACCCGCAAACTGCAAGAGATGCCCTGCAAGAATCACCCATGTAGCGCTCTCAGTGTTCCTTATGTCCCACTTGTTACAATTCAGTCACTCAACTCAAATAGAATGTGCCATTCTCATCAGATTGTGCAGGAGGTTTTGTGACTGCAAAAACCACAGAGAGAGAAGAACATCCAATACAGTTTGCATGAAGTCTACATCAAGACTGGAATCCACCAGGGATAAAATGCCAGTACAGTTAAAATGTGAAGCCAGTCAGCCTCTGCTTTCATTCTTCTTTCTTTTTTTTTTTTTTTAAATCGAATCCATATCACCTCAGATGTCTATTTTTCAAAAAAACCTGTATGTACTCTCTCATCAGATAATTGTGATTACATTCACAAATCAAATACAGCAAAATCACTCATCTTCAAGTCAGTTTTCTCAGCTTCCCCTTATCTGTTCAGAGAAACAATGCTGTACCAAGAGACAGCAACTCCTGTGCCTTTTCATACATATAACACACCAACCCACTGTCAGTGCCAATTCAACCTTGACAGCCATCTCAATGACTAGAATATTTGTACATTGTAATTTTTAAGTAATGGGCTCCAACACAAATTGGAATAGGAAAGCTGACAATTGACAGGCAAAGGAAACATTTGCCTCTGTTTGCATTAATATCATTTAAAGGCAAGAACATGGATGGGGCAGAAGATGGTTATTAAAGTGACGTAATAATCAATTATGCAGCAATCCGATCCTAAAGGTAAAATTCCTGCCACTTTCTTGTATTTGCCATTCTTCAGTGTCCAGTTTTCTATCTGAAGGAAGAGCAAGCACGAGTGTTTGACCAATGGCCACATAAAGAAATTAACAGAGGCAAGTCTGGCCCCAGTTCCAAACTACTCATATTGCTAGATTCCTGTGTGAACTGCACCCCATTCTCCTAGAAATTTTATGTTTTGCAATTTTTTTTGTTTGCTTTTTTTTTTTTTGCTTGTTTATTTGTTTTTAAATTTTCTTGCTGAATTCTTGCTTTTGGCTTCTTCCTCCCGAGAGGAAGGGTTGAAAAGAAGTACAGACCCACCCCTGTAGACAGTTGGCTTCAGTGAGGAACTGTAAGGTGAACCACTTCCTCGTTTCCATTGGCAATCCTCTTCTACGCCTGGTCATCTTCAGCCAAAGAGAGGCTCCTACCTTGATTTAACACATGGTACTACAACGCATCAGTTGCCACTCACAAAAGTAGAGCTGCTTTCTGCACAATGGCAGGTCAGCCCTTCAGCTGCTGCATGAGTGGCTACATTAGGATGGGCCAGGTAGAAACTTTGTTTAGTTAGATGACATTTCACCCAAAGTCTGTGAAAATTGCTCTTTTATTCTATATACCCTATGTAGAAACAGCTTGTCATACTGCCGCTATGGTTACAGAATATCAACTGAACTAACTTAGGACCAGGTTTGTCTCTTGACTGTCAATATTCCTCAGGTCCATCACAGGTATGCCTTTCATTTTCACAGTAGACAACTGCCTAGTTCCCCCAAGAATGGAAACTGTATTTAGTGTATGCATTTGTCTCCCACATGATCTCTTTTTACCTCAAGGTTGAAGAGCATGTTGAAGTCTGGGATGCAGACATGCTTGTCTTCCATCTTCCTGCGCATATTTTTGATGGCATGGATGGATGTCTCGTAGTAGCGGTGGGGCTTCGGCTGGAGTGGAAAGTCTTTCACCCAGTTGCTGCAGACCTCATGCAGTTTGCTAAAAACTAAGCGGGCTAGCTTCACTGTCTCAATCTCTGGGGAAGGCAAAAACCACAAATGAAAGGCTAAGAGTGTTATTAAGTGAGAAATTTTTTTTCTTGCATACATTACAAAGATGAAACAAAACCATTTTAGCCAAGCAGTTGAAATGGATGTCAGCAGGGAAATTCTGGGCTCTGATGCTTAAAAAGAGGAAGCCAAACTCACCATAATCAGCATTCATCAGTAAGCAGCTCATTGTTTGTTTGTCTTTTTAACTTAAACGTTCCCCCGTAACTTTGGGGAACCCATTTGCAGCATCAGAAAAAACGAAAAGCAAGTGCGTTTCCCTCAGCATTTGATCCCGTGTTGCTCTGCACAGGGTGGTGCAGCTGTGCCATGGCAGCTCTGAAAGGGACTTTGTCATGGCATATAGCATCACATACAAAAACCACAATCCATTACAATGACGCATTGGTTTTAGACCAAACTATCTATTCGAAACAACACCTCACTGCAGAACTAAGGCAATACAGTGGTAAATAATCTATAGAAATTAACAGCGTTACTTTAACATGTTTTGGTGGTGTACCTGTTCAGTAGTGTACACATTCAGGTACCTTCTTAGTTTCATAACATTATTTCCAGATTCCTGACTAGATAATGTGTCAAAGAAATCTGCATGAGCAAATGAGAAAACGATAACGGTCTTAAATTTAAGAGAATGCTGAACTGTCACTCCTGAGAAATAGTGATTTTAAAATATGAAAACTCAGGCACTTGACAATTGTTCTGAAATTCAGGGGAGGAAAACAGGAAGTAAACATCAGAGCTGAACACATCAAAATCTCTTTGTTCATGATTGTTCACCAAAGCCAGAGATCTTCAAAGCTAAACAGCAGGAATGCATGAGTGCCAATCATTCCTGGAGGAGGAATGGCTCAAATACAGGGAATAGAGGGGAGAGTTACAGCATCTCTCAGTGCGCAGAAGTTCTGTGAAGAACCTAAAAGCAGCATTTACTAATTTCTGTACTAGGTCTATGCAAGATGTGGGCTATAGTGATCTGGGGGCCAGTATCCTTAGGAGCAAGATATATTTCCAGCTCTGCTGATTATAAGTTTGTTCAAGCTTGATCTGCAAGAGCAGCCATTAAGCTGGAAATAAGCTATATGCATAATCAAAAGAAGGAGTATTAGCTTCTTGATTACACAGCTTTTAAAACAAGTAGAAATCAAATGACTGGGTCATCCCACCACTGCATAGTTATGGGTACCAATTCCCCCACAACACCTATACTGCTCTCACAGGAAAATCTCTTTGCTGGATAATATATTTAAAGAGGGAACATGTACAGCCTGACATGTCCAAATTGTATTTTCCAGAAGTGAACCCCACAGACTTGCTCTTCCATTTCTTTCCACTGGGCATATATGAAGTGAAATGGTATATATTTCAATGTCATGTGGCTGTTACACTTCAGAGCATCACTCTGAAGGAGGAAGGGAGTAAAGCCCTTGGCTCTGCTGAGATACTAAACACCCTTCCCCAGCAGGGAGTATGCGTAGTGTCAGCATCATCAATAATTGCTCTTGAGGTTAAAACAGGAGAAAGGCCCACAACAGTTAAACCACCCCCTCACAGCTGTAAATTACTCATCAATTGTTAATGTTGCAGCCCTGAGCCAGAGCTGACTCAGCTGTCATTGCGGTTGTGTCGTGGAGAATTTCATTTCCCTCCTGCTGCTCCAAAATCCCCAGCGCTGGAAGCAGCACTTAATTGTACCACAGCTAGTGGGAAATCCAACTCAGGCATTATTGTTCCCAAAGACTACTGACTTCTTTTAGGGCAAAATCAGGGCAGAAAGAATACCAGTAATCAGATTCTTCTTTTTAGGACCTAAATTTTAAGACCTTTCTTGAAAATACCGATAGTGTGACAACAGGGATCAATACCCAGGTTTGTAGACGTGTCATCAACCCAATGACCAAGGTTTTTCTTAATCTAAGAACTCCAGTTTCTGACTAGTCAATGACCACTTTGTGTCTTGGTTATAGTAATCCCATCTCCTAGTCCCTGGAAAGACTGGGTAATGGGACTTTGCGATTTGCTTTGTGAAGTCTGCTGGGTGTTTTAGATGCCTCCACCATGTAACGTGGTCCTACTATCCAGCCTCCTTTGGTAGTTCTTCAACAATGCCAAACCCCCACATGAATATCTTCCTCCACAAAAAAGAAATCTGACCTTTCAAAAAGGAAATCAAACATCTTTCAGTTCTCATGGAAGCTTTCTTGCTCCTCTCTAGTGCAAGTGGAAGAGAAGAATCAGTCATGGCCTATGACTCTCAGGTTCTGTTCTTGATATCCAAAGACACATGCTCACCCTGAATATAACAGGCCCAAATTCTTGCATTCCTACATTTGTGGACTCAAAACAGTTTTCCTTCTTTTAAGATTAGCATTCCTCTTTCATGAAGATTCTAATTTCCTTTCCACCAGCACACCAATAACTGCTTTTACCACTCCTAAGTATGCAATATGATTTGTCACGTTGCAATTCTCAGAGTGAAATGTGTCACTAAGGAAATTTGGAATGATTTTTTTTCTTCTAGCAAATTCAAACTTGAGGCAAATCAGGTAATATGTCCTTGTATTATACAGAGTAAATATCTTTCTCAGTTCGAAAGAAAAAACAACATAGAATTGGATATCAAAACCAGCCAGCTGAATTCAGCTTGGTTTCACATTCTGCAGCAGTCCAAACATCATTAGGATAAACAGAGAACTCTGAGCACAAAACTTCAAGATGTAGAAATCCCATTTTCATCACCTGCTACAGTTCCCTTTGTTTTCTTTCAAAGCATGAAAGTCTCCCTATACGGTACCGGTTAGGGCACTCATCAGTCGCAGCTCTCTTCTAAGTAACTAGCCCAGGTTTCTCAAAGGACTCCTACTAAGAAGTTAGCTAGAATGGAGCTGCTGACCTTTTGCAATGAAATCTGCTTCAGTCCTGCATGAATCCCCCTAGTTTTGTTATGGTTTTCTTAGCCAAACCTTGCATCACTTGAACTAATGCTTTGTTTCAAAAATGATCATTTATGGTATATTATTTGAAATTTCAGTACTCATATGAAGCCTTTGCTTTACTACGGTCCAGAAGATGCTCTCTCTCTTCCTCTCCCCCTTTATGTTCATATTTTAACACTTTACATTGCATCTGTAAAGGTATATTTTATTTTCAAGTACCTTCATTATGACAATTCACCTCAACACACTGCATCTGGAGCCATATTTTTAGTGCCTGCTATAGCCTGTACACATATCAATCTATGTTGGCATCTGTGTATTACAGATTTAGATATATTTAAATGGCAATTTCTGTAGGTGTGAGGGTTTTGTGGGTTTTTTTTTTTTTTCTTTTTTTGTTGAACTCTTTAGATATTCTGTGTGGAGGCTTAGTCAACATTTCCTTGGAGACTGTCAAATATTTATGCAAGTCTCAGAGATCTCAATGTGAAATTAATGAAGGCTGCTCAGCCAGAACAATGACAAATCTATTCCATTTACCTGCTCAGCAGGAGGAGGCAGCAATACCTACAAAAAGGGAACCCATAGCATGTTTTTCTGTTTCTCAGGTTTCCAGAGGCCTCTGAGAAATACAGCAGAACCTTCCCTTTTTGAAGGGCCAGATTTATAGATCCTATTTATCCCTAGAATCATTTACTTATTTTTTTTTATCAGAAAAGGAGGGAATGGACAAAGTGGTTTGGTGATTGTATTTTCAAGATCAAATGACAGAACTCCTCTCAATACATGTGAGAAACATTGTTCCTCATTGTAATGAGCACCGCAGAAAGTTTTTCAAGGTTATTTAGGTCAGCAGAATCCTGAAATGATTTAGGGTGCACTGCTTTGAGCTGGATGCTGAAAAAATCTTGTTAGCCAACACAGATAAATGGAGAAAAGGAAATTTTCCTTGAAAGCATGAAATATCTTTATACTATCCTTTGCTAAAACTATATAAAAACATTAAAAACCATAGTAAAAACGATACTGACTGAAATAATTCAGAATTAAATTCTCTTTTCCCACATATATTTGACTTTGCTCTAAGGATGAAGGAGGACAACTAGGACTTGCCAGCAAGCAGCAGGATCACATAGTCTAAAGTGCTTATAAAGAAATTCCGGGCCACCAGATACAGTCATATGAAGGTGCACTTAAAAGAAAGGAGTGATTTCCACCTGGTCTTAAGGAGCTAAAATTTGATAATGTACAAGTACAAATACAACTGGAGAAAGGCATTTAAAAATAGAGAAAGAATTCAATAGCAGAAGTTGAAACTAGGCAAGATTCAAAGATGAGAAAGCTTTGACTAAGAAATTAGCTGCTAGCTCTATCAGGAGTGAAGGTGAATTCTCCATTAATCTTTTCACATCAATATGGGATATTCCCTTACAAGAAATCTAGTCTAGCTTCATTTAGCTAGCTGGTAGGAGGAACTCATTTGAGGAATATCTAGTACCATTCAAGTGGTCAGACTAGATGGATGACTGATGTCAAGGCTGAATTTAAAAATCTATGCATTATCTGCAAAGTGTTCCAGTATACAGTGTAAATGAAAGATCCACACAATGTAAAATTGTACATTATCATGCACAGATGTACTTACGTATGATCCCATCTGCGTTGTCCACATGCTTTGGTAAGTAGTGCGCTGAAAGATCACTCTGAAGAACTTCATCTGAAGTTGCTCTAGCTAAAGCAGCAGCCAAAAATGAAGGGCAATTACTGGAAAAGAAAAAAAAACAAACCCACAACAAATCACAAAAAGAAACCCACAGAAAGATATTTTCATCTGATTTAGCAACGTAACTTACAGTCAGGGAAATACATAACAATACTTTTCTATAAACAAATGGGAATTTGAACAAAGATTTGCAAAACTTCCAATTCTTCTTTGCTAGACAGCACCAAAACCATGCAGCAAGACCTCAAACTCACCATATGGATTTTAGTAACCCTGTTTCACAGTTATGTTCCCTGCCTTAAGTTTTAATGTTCCATTTTGTAACCTCTAATTAAATGCTTTTCAAATCTAGACTTGAACCCCCCTGCAGTGTCTGTCACGCAACCCTTGCTTAGCATACATTTTCTACGTGTGCATTATACACTTTTATCTTAAGCCCATTCTGTCCAGTTTCTCCTAAGAATTGGAGTCAGGATTCCAAAAGATGAGAGAAGTCCTCAGATTTCAAAGTGTCCAAAACCTCACCAAGAGATGCTGAAAGTTAAGGCAAACCCATAGGAGGTATGAAGTTGATGTGCATAAGGTTAAAAAACTCCCTCGTGAATCATCTCTATCAAGAATAAAGTGGCTTTAACTCACTGTAGCTTAATTAAGCCTGATATCTCCCAAGGTTAATTAATCTATAGCAAACCAAGGCCACTTTAATGTACATTCTCTCATTCAAGAGGAGTTTAATACCTCTTAATTTATGTATGACTTTGTATTTCCCATTGGTCTGCCTTAACTTCTCCAGGTGTCTCTTGCTGACACAGCCTGAAACTTTCAGTTTCCATAGTTGTTATCATCAGGGGTAACAATGTCCTCCATAAGACATGTCTACCATTGCAGTACCATGCAGAGACATATGAGCTCATTTCAGTCTCAGAAACCGTCCATCAACAACAGAATTCTGTGTCAGCTAGTCCAGGGAACAGGCAATGAGCACATATACTTCCTTAACCTATTTCCTCTGCTTAGACCTAGTAAGTCTGTTCACATGCTTTTAGCACAGTTGAAAGGGGGGGTGTTAGCTTAAAAGCATCAGTCAACCAGATCCAGAGCAGAAAAACTTCTACACAGGAAACCGGACTCGTCAGACTTCGTTCTGGAGCCCGAGAAGCACATGACGACCATCACTTGCATTCACATTTGGTTCACTGCCCAGGAAAGCCAACTGCCATCCTAAACTGCCCCACATGCTATAGCTTCAGCAGTGAAATCTGAATTCCGGGGGGGGAATCAGATTCGCTACACTTGGCCATTTTACCATAAAGTTTTCCAGATTCTTGATACCAAATGCTGCTACAAACAGTAAGATTATGTAACAGATTTAGAAAATGTACACAAAATAAGTCCTCCAACCCACATTATTTACTATTCAACATTTCTATAAATTATTTAAATATAAGATTAGCAACAAATAGTTTTGTCCAAGTGATACATTGCCATGAGACCAGCTCTGACCCTTGAAGTTACACAGAAAGCCACTCATACCGTGTTACTGCACCATCAGTACGAGTATTTCCTAGAACTAGCAGCTGAGTATTCTGCTCACGCAGCACCTCCAAACCTCAGCAACATGCACGCTAATGAAGCATGACTGCTGGAGGAAATCTTAGAACTGGCTCTCCCCAGCACAACACAGGAACTCTGATCCTATTTACATACAGCAATACCCGGTGGTAAGAATAATCAGCAAGAGGAAAACACACTGGGACCTCCTTTACTTCTGCGTGTGTAGAAGCTGATTTTCTATCTCGTTTCGTCCACCTTTATTTAGCTCACAAAGAGCAGGTTTTTAGTTTCCATTATTAGCTCCAATACTCCAGAGCAGTGATACTGGTTACTATTCATGTTACATGCAATTTCCATGTTACAACAAAAGCAAGACATTGCGATGCCTAGGATAGAATAATTATGCCAGCAGTTAGCAACACTGTAAGGACAGCGTTCTGAAAAAATGCAGAGAAAGATTAAGATTCAGCCTAAATAACACACAGCAGAAGAATCCATGCTGAAAGCATTTACAAACACAAGTCAGACAGAGCTCACTTTGGGCACGAACTTAACAGGCTGTGCTAGCACCTGCAGGAATCTGAGCTTGTCTCCCAGTCCAAGGCTTACCCTCACCAGCTCAGTGCTGAAACTTCTTAGGAAAACCAAACCTGGTTTGTGTCACTTATAAACAACCCCTCAGAAACGTCCACTGATGGGCAAACAGGGAACCTGGTTAAGAATTGAGACAACAACAGTTGCTAAAATAGAGACTCAGGACCTAAACAGCAGGGAAAAAATACCCCGTGACGCGAGGAACATCTGCTCTGCCTGGGCTTGGAAGGTGGGAAGGCCACATCTGTGAAGACCCAGAGTCATGAACATTCATATACGAAATTTTAGGTATTATTTTAACCATAGTGATGGATTACAAAATTGAAAGGTACATTTACAGTATATGTAGCTGGTCAGAGTATTTCTCTAATCAGCTCCAAATGCTATTTACGTGTCCCTACAGCCAATGCTAGCAGTTTCACACAGGAGCTCTTTATCTAGCCAAAGAGTGCATTTCCATTACAATACTAAACCTACACAAAAAGCTGCTAAAGATGTTATTAGATAAATTAGAGGATTTTAAGTACATCCTTCCTGATTCTCTGGCAGAGTGGATGTGTTTAGAACACCCACAGTTGCATTGCAGCAATCCTGGAATAATTCTGCTAAGGTAATAAATCAAGCCTAAAAGTGGGCCATTTCCATCAATTAAGTTTGAGAAAAACTGTCTGAAGTGGGCTTAACTCAGCCCACATATTATTATGTTACCAGCTTAACACACAACTCTGCTCCTTCCTGATAGCATTAAAGTGGAGAAGACTTTCCAAACATTTTCTCTGAGCTATTCCTCTGTGCTCTAAATCTAATATAAGGTCTCCTACTAAAAAAAGAGATGGCAAATTTAAAAGTCTTATTGCGCAAAAGTTCACCATTGGGGTTTAGTGGCTTATCAATTTTGATGGAAAAGGTAGAGAAAATAAATCAGCTGAAGGCTTTCCTTCTATGTCTGGCCACTCTTTGTCCTAATAATAACAGCTGCCTGCCAAAGAATTAATTGCCCTTGACATTTGTTCATCACAAAGCTTCTTATGTAGCTGTTACAGGACTATGCCGTGTAAGCAGGGAAGTGACCAGAAGCAGACAGATGACTTCCTCTTCCTGATTAGCACAACTCAAAATTTACTTCTCTTGGCTCCTGAGAGGACTTTAGCTGAATTACTTCTCCCCTTCAAGGAATAGCAGACTGCATTGGAGGGTTTTTTACTTCTTTTAAAATACATTAGATGTCAAGGTCAAACTGCTATCAGGGCACTTCATTATTGTTACACCAAGACAAATGAAGAACCAGGTCTAGGATCTTTGTTTTTATCACAAACGTGAACATTCAGGTGGGCACCTACAGCATCCCACAAAACAGCAAAGACCCACACTCGGATGATCAGACTTTGCCACACTGGTGGTCCTCATCTGTCCTTACATCTTTTATGCACAACAAGTAGCAGCAGACAGGATCTGTGGGGACATAAGGGATGCATTGCGTCCTGCTGCTTGTGTAACTAAGGATTACCTGTTGGCTGCTCAAAATAAATTCTTCTGCCACATTCTAGATGCTCATTAAGTTACGACAAATTGAAACTGGGAGAGCATGATCTTGTTTAGCAGAGAGCTGAGAGCTAGAATGCCTGTGTCGATTCATAGCCATGCCACTAATTCAGCAACAGACCTTGGACGAGCCACTTCACCACTCAGACCTTTGATTCCTCATCTACAAACAAGGGATAATAATGTCATTTCCTGGGGGAGAGGAGGAGAAGGACGAAGGCTGTAGAAGGCTTAATTCAATGTCTGTAAAATACTCTGTGATTTCTAGATAACAGCACAACTGAAGGGAAAAATATCAAGATGATAGTGGAAGATACTTTCAATCTATACAAGATTTATGGAGCTTTCATATTTTTTTCTCGTTCCGTATTGTCTGTTCTCATACGCTGCCAGAAGTGCTAAGTGCAATATGTGGGCAAACAACAGCTCTAGACAGGCAGGTTTAGTCTGATGCAGGCAGCTAACTCACAGTCATAAACAACTGCACCATGTAAACACATTTTTAGAAAAGTTGATGCATCTCAAAAGGGGAAAACCACAAAAGGAAGACATCAAGTTCTTAAAACTTGGTAATGCTGGTGTTCCTGGAGCATTAGCACTGCTGATGGGAAAATGATGCTACAGGCACATTACTGCCCCTGACCAAAATACACAATTGAGTGCCACCAATGCTGAAAATACTTAACGCTGTCATGGTCTGGTGTAACTGATGAGGCATCACTAACCCCAACAAAGCAGGAAAAATGGACCGAAACGTACTGGTGCCTTTCAAAGGCCAAAATGGTCAGTAAATCACAAAATGTACAGTGTTCCTATTACCTCAAGAATCCCCTGACACTACAGAACAGCAATTGTTTTAGTTAGAATGAAACATGATTTAAATAGAAATGCTATTCAATCTGCTGAAACACAAAACAAATCCACAGGCAAACAGTATAAAGCGTCGTATATAGTTTCACACAGCAATCCAAGACCAAGAACATGACCTGAAAAGAACCAAGTACAGCACATTCCCATAAGGCCTATAATTTACTGTGCTAGTAAAAGACTTTGTAGGGATGACAAGCTAACTGCACCCTTTCCAAAAGACATTACACTAGGGATGCAGTTTGCTAAACACTCCTGAGGTAATGTGGCCTGTTGCAAGTTCTTGTTAGAAAGCAAGTTTTGCAAGATTCAATTTAAGAAAAACCTCATGTGTCCCTGGCCTGTATTTACAACACACTCCAAAGTCTCATGAGACTTCTTCCAGATGGAGCTTCTGATACAGCTTGGAAGCTCTTTGAAGAAGCCTTTAAAGTCTTTATTATTGAAAGTTCCCATGCTGTGAACTGCAGCAGTAATGAGCAGAGAAATTCTTTGGGAAGATCCTTTGGCTGTTTACCCAGCCCTCCCTTCAGCAGCCTCCTGTTTCAGCCGTCATCCAGAAGGACAGGGTCCCAGCTGAGGGGCTTCTGCCTGTCTCCTAACTCCTCTAAGTCAGACAGGACTCAGAGAAGGACTCAGAACGGAATATTCTGCTAAGCAGTCCTTAGACCCCAAAACGATTACGGATGTATCTTCTAATTATGCCAAGCAAATGCTATTTCCAGCTCCCGTCTCCGCAGGTTCTCCTCTCGTCACTCTCAAAGCATTGCTCTCTCCTGCGAGCTCACCGCTCTGCTCTGACCTGTGCTGTTCTGCTGCTTTGCACAGCTGGTGAAAGTTTTGATGCTTATTTAAAGCCTGGGACAAATGGAGCGTGTTTTTTTTCCTAACACATGGTGAAACTCTGCACTAGATTTTAGCTGCTGCAGTGAGTTACTAAAAAAAACCCCACAACACAGCACACACACACAAAACAAGAAAGAAACAGGAAAAAACAATGCACCTTTTAAAAGCTTACATAACCAAAGCTCCTTGAGAAGTCATTTGAGCTGGCAGTGTTGAGACAGTAAAGATGCTTGATAAATCTGTTTGAAGGAGCTGAAAATGTGCTACACAAGGAAGCTGCTATCTATAGGCTTCACAGAGACAGCTGCCTGGTCACATTCAAAATGATTCTGTCCTTGTGGTGACAGTTGTAAGCAACAGAAATATAATACACAACCATTACAAAAATACACTCTTTCTGATGTGTTTACCATGCCCATATTCTATACAGACACTGCAATGGTACCTCTTTTTTACCAAATATCACCTTTTGCACTGTGCTTACTGGCATATTCTAGAGCATATGATCAAGTTTATACAGATATTTTCCTGCAGTTAAGTCTATCTTAACTAGACATTAAAAAAAAAAAAAAAAACAAAACAGAGGCACTGGTCATTAGATAACATCTTCAACAGCTGGATTAAGATGCTTCAACATACCAATCAGACCTTCAGTATTTATCACTGTAATTATTTTGTAATAGCTGTATCTTGTCAAAGCATTTACAGAGGCTATGGTCTCAGAAATGTCCTAAAGACCCACAGATAAATATAGTGAATGAGAATAAAATTGCTTTTGTAGGAACAATAATTTCCCTTTGCAAGTTCTTATTAGGCTCGCAGATTTTGCTGATGGTGAATAATGCAAGTTCTGAGCTTAGTTGTAATCACTGAAAGTCTATCTCATAAAATAGAATAAAACCTTATATGAAGCTCATATTTGACAGCTATGCCTGAGGTAAAAATACTTTATAGTCTCAATTTTAAAATAACCAACTTCAAAAAACACCAAAAGAGCAACAATTTTAAAAAGCCTTTAGAAATAACCTTTTAACTATCACTTGTTAACCACTACAAGTCAAAGACATTGGCTTTGACTTGTTCACAAATTAAGATCTAATCCGAGATAAAAAAATATTCAAATTCTTTCCTCACTTTTTAATGATAGTAAGAGTCAACAAAATGCTCTCTCTAGTAAAGGATATGTGAAATAGGTATGAATGGAAACCTCTAGGAAATCACGTTTGGTGATCAGATGGGAAACACTTGCAAAACCACAGAACTCAATTATGAGCACATTGGCACTGATCCCATAAAAGGACTCAGGTGCTGCACTCATCTGTCAGGGGTTTTTGATAGGATATTATACATAAGGAAGTAAAGGAAGTGCTGTGCCGCATGGCATATCAAACTAATTAAAAAAAATCAGGGCAGAGAGCAAAATTAAAATACTGGCACAATGCTGAAAAAAATAAATGAAGAAAAAAAATTGCTCACAAAAGCATGATTGCAAGAGCATGAACATACATTCTTTTATCTGACTACCTCGGATACCTGGCTGCAAAGGGATATCCTACTTCTTCTCTCCAGTCGGAGCACTGCAGGGGAGTGCAGCTCAAATTCCCAGCCTCTGGGGTCCAGAGGCAGCTGGCACTAGATTTGTCAATGGATGCCAAATCTAAGATCAGGCCCCTTTTGAGCTATGTTCACACACGTGTTCAACCTCTCTCGCACCAATGTGTTTCAGAACACATCTAACACAGGCTTTCTAGCACACTGCTGCAAAAATCTTTCTCACTAGAAGCTAAATAAAAGCCAAGAAAGAGGCGTGAGGCCACCAGCAGCAGGAAGAGCAAGCCCAGGTGCCCTGCAGATGTGCATGCTCTGCCCCTTGACTCCCCACTCCAGCAGAGCTGGTTTTCCCTGGAACCCCCCACGTCACCATCTCTTCTACAGGACAAACTGCACAGACACCAGGAACTGGGCATGGGCTGGCCCTCCGCCAGATGGATCCATCAGGGCTCAGCCCTCCCTACCCTCACCTTGGAGAGGCTGTTCTCACCCACCCTGCTGCCAGTTTTCAGAAAATTGACAGGTATTCAGTTATCTTTCAGACTTCAACCCATCTTTTGAATTTCATTGAAATTGGTCTGCAAGGTTTAGCTTATCAGTGGGAGGAACCCGACAGGCAGACAGAGTGAGCAAGCACAATAGCTTTGCTTCCTTACAAACCAGACTTTTGAAATCAACTTCTTGGAATGACGATACTAGAATTTCATCTGACAATACAGGTCATTAAGGGAAGCCCTTGACTTTTAACATACCATCGTCAACACATGAATTAAACTGAGACCTCTAATCCATTTTCTGCCACATAGCAGGTCACTACTTCCTTTCTCTGCAGGGGTAGGTGCACATTGCAGTATATAAAGCTAACGAAATATAAGCAAGACAAGATAAAAAGGTCACCTTTGTCTCTTTGATGAGGTACAATGTCATGAAGACTAGTGTATATTTTAAAAATAAATGGTTGCTGACCACAAACCACTCATAAGCATTTGTGATTTAAAGACTGTCACTAAAATGCAATTGACACTAAAGGGGTGAACTGTGAAGAATCCAGACTGCATACAACAGCTTCTACAGAGCTACTGTGCTGAAGAGATGGTCTGTATATTATCTTTGAAACCTAATTCTATGATTTCTCTAACTCGTTCTCACAATATGGCAGTTCTGAGGTTACTTATATTTCAATCTCTGTGGAGCTGATGCTACCTGCATTAAAAGCTGCTTTTAAAACGACAGAAGTTGTCTACTATAACATGAACAACCCTTAAAAACCCAAGATGAATCTTCCAGGAGCTGAAAGCCAAATTACTGCAAGAAATTGAATTCCCAGAAGTGACTGTATGATAGTTTTCTTCATTACATCAAAAAATTGAAGATACAAAGTTTGCTACTGAAAAATCATATTCCAGGACTAAAGTCCTTCACAGCCATATTATACCCATCTGTTATTAAAAGAAAGGTAAACCTAGACTTTGAAGGACTGCAAAGAGAAATCATTTTATTACAGAAATGGACCAGAATCCATGAACCTCAGTTTCAATAGCGAGATGTTGAAGATGTATCTATACAGCAGTCTCCCCCTATCTAAATCAGAACCTTTTCTATCTCAGCAGCAAGATTCTGAGACATTGGATAGTCTTTTATAAAACTTTAATTACTGCTATAAAATGCATTTTACAAACTCATAAAAATATTATTATAAAATTTAAAAAAATACCAACAATCCATGTATTTGATGGACATTTATTATAAAGCTTAGCTCTTTAGGATTCAGCTATGTAAATGCAAATACATAGTTTAAAAAATGCATTTACCCTATCATTAATTAATCAAAATAAAGATAATTTATTGGAATTACCCATGCATGTGACTTTCAGGAATTTATACTGAAATAAAAGATCCTTCTGGGTTTTGTTATTGTTTTACAGGGATTAGCTTGCATATTTACATGGCGCATTCTCTGTTCCAACAGAAACGCCTAACATTTGAGTGACATGCATACCTTGTAACCAGAGTCTTATTATTGCCATTCCAAAAACCAGTCACTGCCTACTTAGCATCTCCATGTCTGGAATGGTAACGAAGCTTACATCTATGCAAGATGCGTGCTTACCTGAAGTACATTTTTTAACTGGAAAACCAATGTCAACAAGAGTTATCTCACAGTGAGTTGCTCTGCTAGACTGAGGCCTGTTTAAAAGCTCTACAGGACATTAAAATTGTCATTGATTTCTCTCTCTCTGGCTCTCAGTCAATTTGAAAGTCAGCATAATTCAATATCTTTCTACTAGTTCCATTAGCAAAGAAAGGAATCCATGCTTCAATCTGTGCTGCCTTATTGGAAAAAGTAATTTAATTTTACATCTGAAAGTGTGCCAACATCAGCATAAAACCATACACAGTATACATAAAATTTAATTTATAAATTCTGTATTTTGTCAAGGCAGAATGAGATGCTGTCTAAAATCAATGAGAGTGTCCAAACTTGCTCTGAAGATACGAACATATATTCTTTTTATTTCAGGTATTTTATGTTCTAGTTGGAGTTTTTGATGATTTCTCTCCTTACTATAAAATGACACACTATCTAGAAAACTTTGTTATAGCAGGCACACTTTGCCCCTAAAAGTTCAGGCATATAATTTACTTACCACTGATTCATCTTCTATTTTTCCCTCTCTGTTAAAAATAAACTTTCATTGATGCTTCCCTTAACCTGAAGAGATATGTCATACAAATTTGATGTGTTCGGAAATAAAAGTTAAATAAGAATCATCCAATGCAGAGCATCTATTTTATTTCAGATGAGATTAACATGCCAAAGCCCTCTGATTACTAGTCAAAAAGAAAAATGTATTGTGCTGTTATAGTTAATGACTTAATTTCAAACAAATGAAACAAAATGCTGCACAGCAGCACATACCGCTCTCTTAATTTGTATCGCTACTACAGATCATCATTAAGGCGAAAAAATGTAAAATGACTTCTTTAAAAAAGGGTGAAGACAATGAATCTACAGTGCTCATTCAGATGAACAGCTTTCAGTAACACCACACAGAGCTAGACCCCAAATAATTGTGCTTGTATTGTAATATTTGTCTTTGTGTAAATGAGAAAAAAGCTGCAGGCCAGGATTTTCAAGTGACATTTGATCACTTAACTTCTTTCAACCCATTGAACAAATATCAAATATAAGGCAAAACACACCCCAGAAGATTTACAACCACTGAGTCAGCAGAGAATGTTCTCTCGCTCCCTTCTCACTCTTGTGAAACGCAGTTCATCATACAAATGGCTTGGGTGTTTATGCCAGATGTAAGATTAGATAATTAGTCATCTGAGTCCTGGATGTCAACTCTTTTGTGATACAAAATTTATTCCAAATGCACCATTTATAATCAGTTGACTTGCAAAAGCATTCTGGTGTTACACAGTAATACATCTTATAATGTACGCTAAATATCTGCCACTCCATAGTAACATATTCTGTTTCTGCTGTAGCAATACCTTGCCTGATCTTAGCCCTTCCAATGACTTAATTTTTTGTCTGCAAAATAGGGATAATGATATTGCCCTTTGGAAAGCAATTTCAACTCTAATGATGAATAGTACCAAGAAGGGCTGAGCATTATTAATTAACCCTAAACTGGGAATGGAACAAGAGAACTGCAGTTCACTTGCACTGATCACCACAAAATACTGCTGCTCTTTTACCTACTTTCTCTTCAGCATGACATGCAAGATAATCAAATTAAAAGCAAACATGAAAAGACTATACAGTACCTTTAAAAATAATTTTACAGATAAACATATAACTACAAGTAGATTCAAACTTTATACAGTGGGGCAATTAAACATTTTATTGGAACCTCAGTTTCAAAATTACTGACATCAGTGCATGCAGAACAGGACACCAGAGGGATAAATGGGGCTCTAATATCAGTGCTCTTTTAAAGGAATAAACATTGACTTATTCTGGAAAGATCACATCCTAATTGCCACTGTCGCTTGTCCTTTGCAGAATTGCAAAGAACATTGGCAGGTTTAGGGTTTTAGGTTTTTTTCTTTAAAGGATAATCAAAATGTTTTAACTATTCTACTTCACATTAAATTCCCTAATGCATTCTGTTCTACTGAGCCACATAGTTATTTCAGTCATTCTTAATAAATAACAGTTGCCAGTAGTAGTTAAGCCAACAGATCTGAATTATTTATAGTGTTGAGGAACAGAGCAGCAGATAAAATGCATTAGGGCTTTCAGTTGTTCTTGCCTCAACAACACAATGGCAGCCTTTAGATGTTTTTCCACAGGCTGTAAAATATTCTGCTTCCAATCCTGTTTTAAAAGATTTCCTAAAGAGACAACAGCAAAACCTACTGCTATCCATCTTCAATAATCACATTCACGAAGGGCAGGTAAGAGTAACACAGTACATTATTTAAAAAAAAAAAAAAAAAAAAGGCACAGATTTTTATTTGATTGAACAGGTCACATCAAACTGCTATTTAGTATTATTAACCTGAACTTATTTATTTACATGTTATTTAGCATGGCTCTATACCTTCCAGTTAATGATCTAAAAGCACCTCATAGTGTTGAACTCAGTGTTTCTCTCCCCCTTTGCCTATAATCCCTCCTCCCTTCAGCTGGAAAAAGCACAGGTATTATCTTCATTTTACAATGGCAAATCCAACTTCCTATTCAAGGGTGGGACATGGAAATCCCAAGTCCTGTCTCTCCTCTATGCCTCTTTTTTAAGAGGCCACATCATGAAACATTGAACACACAAAAAACAACAGGGACAGAAATTATTTTGACAATACTTGACAAATTATTTTAAACACAGTAGTTGAGTTTATGCTCTTTGAGGCTTAAAAGATGCATTCAAATAGCTGTCTTGATTGACTGATGGGATAACATGCCTCTGTTCAGCTATGTCTGGATAGAAATTTGGGGAAACTCTTGCTTTCTCACCTTGTACTGACATCACAGGGGACTGCACCAGTATGAAATTCACTATACACAATCGATTCACGAGGAGAACCATGCCCACAAATGCAAGGAGATTTACACTTAAATGCTGCAGAGAGAAGAACTGGGGGAGTAGTTGTAGCAACATAAGCTTAAACGAAACAGTTTTCCTTTTATAGTTCACCTTCCGCTTTCTATATGGATCTATTTATAGCAGGAAATTCTGCAAATTGTAGCTTCTCTAAGGAGTGAAAAGAAAAAAAAATTAAAACCTGGAGAGGTAAAAAAACCCAAACCAACCTCCTCCTTCCAAATACTAAAGAAATAGGGGGGGAAATATCACTTTGGGGTCATGTCAGATTATTAAGGCAACTGAAACTGCTCCATCACGTGTTAGATTGTAGGAATGAGCCCTAGTATCCAAACTGTCAAGCAGGCTCAAGTGACATGGATCTCTGTGCTTCCTCACTCCCTCTTCTTTGACTTAGCTTCCCCACCTCTCCCATTTCAGAGGCTTGTTTAAAATCTGCGCTCTGATTTCACTGAGACAGTTGTATTGAAGATGCCGTACGTCATAGGAGTGACCATGCTCAAAAGATGAAGAACATGGCTTTTGCTTTGGGTAAAGCAGGTCCTGAGCCTGTATAACATGCGGCTTGCCTGCAGTATGTATCTATATATAGCTCTTTTTGCGCACAAAGGCTATATGAATTGATTCTGAACAAGCTGAGGATTTCAAACAAGTCTGCAGTGCTGTAGCCTCTCTCCCATCCTGAAAAGGTACAGTGAATTATTTAAAACTTGGAAAACATGTCCTAAAATTATTTCCAGCACCATTTAAAAACAAAATTGTGTACACATTCCAATCACTGTTATAAGGTCAACTGAAAATAAGAGCTGTCACCTTTTATAGCTATGACTTTACAAAGTAAATCTTGCAAGATTAAAGACATGTTTCTCTACCACGGACTTCTCAATACAACACAAATTCTACCTGCCTATTCACCAAAATGGGGGCTTTGTTTATGCAAAAGAATCAGCTTTTCCTTACAATCTTATTTGTTCCATTTTCTTTTGTACAAGCCATGTTGGATTAACACAATCCATTCACATACCTCAGAGGCAATAATGCTGCCCCAATCTAATGCAGCTCATGTAAGAATAACCCAACAACCTCTTCTTTCTCTCTACCCCCTCAAGAAAGTTTGTCATCTTTTCCTCTAAGTTTATTATTAAACCTGTGATCTCTTCAGAAGACAGACGAGCTCTAAATATAAGAAAGAATCTGTTACATAATACCTCAAGAAAGGAGGCAGCACAGAATAGCCTGTAGACAACACAAGCCTGAGTAAAATAAAAGTGGAAAGGAGATGAAAATCTGTGTTATTGTCTTGCCTTTGTCCAGCGCCTGGACTAGGTCCATCCTGTGCATAGTTAAACATACAGTAGAACATGGAATCATGTAATACATGTGTAAAACTTAGGGGTTTATTTCTGTGGAAGATAAACAAACGCAAACAAGCAACATCGTCTGAAAGTTAATTCAGGATCCGGCAAAAACTTAGATCAGAAGACATCTTCCTCAAACACAACAGAACTTGTTTGAAGCTCCATGAACTAGGATTGTAAATAATACACTAGTGAGGACTGACTCAGCCACGGTGATGAGTAGGCTCAAAACTTCTTCAAATGGAGCAGTGTCACAGTTATAATCAGCAGTTAAGAGAGTTACTTAGGAGTCACACTATCAATTACAATGGTAATACATATTCAGAGAGTAAGTGATATGCAGACAGAGAGAATATGAAATCAAAACATTAATAAAAAATAAGGAACCTTTGAGACAAATTATTATCTTCTATATCTACAGTGCTTTATAGAATCTAAAAATAAATGATTACTTCTATCAGCATTGACATAAAAGCTACCTTGGATGAAAACCAGAAAATTGCTAACCATGGATAGAAACATTACACAACTGTTTTGAACAAACAGCAAAAAAATGGACCATGCCAGAAAGAACAGTGGGAATCTATACAGGAATTGAAGTTATCCAAGCTAAAATTTAACCAGAATAATGTGAATATCATCTTGATTTTCTACACCTATGATGGGACTTTCAACAAAAATGAGAATGGTTAGAATCATCTGTCTACCTTGATGTCTCATCCCCTAATCTACATCATACTGAGACACTGACTTGAAGGAAAATACTCAACATCTGTAGCTGAAATACATATACATGTATATACGTGTGTGTGTGTGTGTGTTTAAATATGAACAATCACCACAGACTCCTTGGGAAAAGGAAGATTACTAAAACAGATAGAAGGTTGAAGGTCACACAAAAGCATGTAGCTAACCCAGAAAAGACATCATTAAAACATTGTGCCAAGTAATATTTTGAAAATAAAAAATGCAATCAATTATGCCTGCAAAACACACAGCCAGTACCAACTCTACCAATGATAATGGCCTTGAAAAACTAAAGAAACAGAGAGGCCTCTGAAAGGCACAGTTCTGGACTAAGGGTAGCAGTAAACTGAAATAGTAATTATGTAATCACAAAAGAACAAATTCAGGAGGAAGCAATCAAGTAAAGATGAAATCCAAGTATGTTTTCTTAGTTGGAACAGACAATTCCATTACAGAGTTTAGACAGACCATGAGAAGAGCCATGAAAGTGCAAGAATTTTTAACAGTCAACAAAGCACCAAATGCAAAAAAACCCCCAACGCCCAAAACCAAACCAAACAAAACCAAAACAAAAACACCAACCAAACTTGTATTCTAAATCCACACTGAAAAATAGCAATGAATTATTTTTGTTGGATTTAGCTGTAAAAGACTGCTAATAGCATGCAACTGGATCTATCAGAAGCACAGTCAGGCAGCACAAAGATTGCCTCAAGGGCAGATAGTTTTCAAATAAAAATACAGGCGGTGCACCTGCATAAGTGAGCTTTTTAATGATGATTGGAGTCAACATAAAAGACACAACTGCAATTGGTTAGATTGAAAATAATATACCAAGAAAAAAAAAAAGATTAGGAACACCAGCTGAGCTTGGAGATAACGTAGGAAAAGTTACTGTTAAAGCAAGGTTTAAGTTATAATAACACAGCGGTAGTAAATTGGAAGATGTAACATGATAGGAGACTGAGCACTGCTCCCAGGTTCTGCATCTGACAAATGACACTTCTTTAATCTCTACACATCCATCCATCTAGGTGTCAAAAAGGTTTACTGCATTAAAACTTTAGAAGAGTACTGTGAAATTTAATTCATTAATACCTGGAAACTATGTTTTAATCCTAGGAAAGGACAGCATATTACAAAACTATGACTACCTAATAAAATATTATTGTATTTACTTTAGTGAACTCCTCATCTGTCTCTTTCCTGTTTCAGTTCCTGGGTTCCACAGTGCATCATGACTTTCTCATTTCTTTGTCTCAGGTTAGTAGGATGAGAGCTGTGGTCACAAACCAGGAACATTAGTGCCACAGGTGGAACAGACAATTAGCAGTTGCTCCCATAACATAGAGAGAATATAGGAAGAATCCTGCTTCATCCATGCAGTCACAAATATTATTCTGAATTTTGTTCTAAAACGTACTGTAAAAAGCAGATGGAAAAACTGCAGGGGGTATGAAAGAGTAATCTAGGTCCAAATCTTTCCTGAAGTTACTGAGAATGAAAAGTTAGGGGCTTGATCTGGCATGAGCTGAAGAAGCTCAAAACTTCCAGAAATGCAAATTAAGCACCTTGCATAATTAAACTCCCTTTAGTATGAGCAAAAAGACCCCATCCAAAAACCTTTACAAATGTAAAACATTGTAGATTTTTATATATGCAGAAAAAAGGCATGTTCCACCCTACACTATCTTTAATGGTTAGACATAAATTCATTAGCTTTGTTTTTCTGTTTCAAAATTAAAAACCTAATTCAAATTAGATTAATAAACTGTAGCAAAATCAAACATGGTGGAATGCAAAGGCAGCAACACGATCTCCTCAGGGATCAGGGAAATTAAACAAGTATAATATGTTATAGCTTTGTTATAAAACAATAATGGACTGGTGACAAAAATCTCACCCTTTTATCACAACTCTGTGTTTTCTAATATTCAGCGTGTTCTTTTTGATCAGGGCTGGTTATATAATCACCAGCCATGCCACGTTTTTGCTGAAATCATGCATTTGATTTATAGATTTTTATTAGTACCAAAGACGGCAAGAAAATCAATTCATTCCCAAATAAAGTATAGCAAGGTTTGAGCTTTAGCACTGATGCACTCTCATATGGGCTAGATGGCAGTAAAACAAAACGCTTATGATGATAAAATAGAGACATAAGTTCAAGTAACCACAAAACAAAGAAAGGGAAAACAATGCACGCAAGAATGCAAATCCACCTCACTCTGCCGTTCAAAGCCAAGACAGACCACACTCTCTTACTGACAAGGACAGCCCATGACAGGAGGTCTGAAAAATCCAATAAGGAAAACCACTTCTGTCCCCTGTTTATAGCTATATATTAATTCTTGATATTTAGCATAGCTTGTCAAGAATAATGCAGTATTGCACAATTCTTCATGTGTCTCTTCTGCCTTTTAGCAATGAGTCACCATTATATTAGGAAAAAGTGCTGCTTAATTTAGACAACACAGAAGGGTAGATTACATATTTTCTAAAGATCCCTGATCCAGGGAGCTACATTTTTTTGTTTTCATTTATTTAATGTCTCATTTCTCTCATCTTCCCTTTGTTTTAAATATAAAACTATGAAAATGTCATTAATCTTCAGTAGGCAGCATCACAGGAAACAATCATAGTCCTGGACATGGGGGAAAAGGGTTTCTACATTTGATGGAGGACTTTATATCTCTGCTATGCTCCCTCTCCCGCAGGAATGACTTCAAGGACCAAAGGAGTATTCCTTCAGTATTCTTCCTCCTGCAAAACATATTGCCCTAATCTATCTAGCAAGAAGAAAAATGGATAAACTGCAAAAAAATATTAGCATTTATAGCCATTTCTTAAATACAGATCTACTCTTGTTAGAAAGAAAATGTCTGTTTTGATAGCAAACTTCATTTAGGCTGGAAAAGGAGGAGTGTATGGGCCCTTTTTAGTGCATGTGTTGAGTTTAATGTGATCCCAATTGAAAACAATAGTGAATCTTACTGATTTTAGCACCTCAGTCATCAAAGCTTTTCTCTGACGTTCAGTAGCAGTTACGAAAGGTTTGCAAGGAAGAGAACAATAATGTACAATAAGACATGTCTGAGTAACTCTTCAGGTTTAGATATCTGCAAAACCTTACCAAAAAAGAAAGACAGAAAAAAAATCAATAGAATGATTGAGATTAATTTGCATACTTGCTACTACAATAATTAAAGACATCTTTCTTACATTGTGAATGTCTTAGGCATTTCATTCATAAGGGAGATTGACATGCTGATATATTTTACTTCCAAGCTAGAAAGTATTTCTCTTTCATTGCAGCTACTCTGGAATTTATTAAAGGAAAATAATGAGAAAGACTGATAAGAGAAAGAAACAGTGAGTAACATTAAATCAGGACTGCCAATACTTCTGCATCCTATATCCACCAGAGCCTTCAGTAAGGGAGGAAGATGGTAGAAATAATCAGACATTTGCTCCTCTCTATCCTCTCCATTGATTATCTTTTCACTCTGCCACATCCCACCCCATAGCCCAGGCACCTGCAATGCAAACTGACTCCTCCAGTCAACACCTCTGCTTTGTGTCGCCCAAGTCTGATGAGCTGATGATTAACAGAGAAGACCTCCCAACATTTTTTTTGGACATCCTTCCAGGACAAACTATTTCCTCCAAAAGAGACTGTTGTGACGTGAAGGTGCAGAAAAAGACAAGAAATGTGAAATGGTCAGGAAATAGAGGAAATTAGAGAAAAAAATAGTCCAGGCTGAACTACAGGATGTTCCAATAACCAGTCTCTATATATTTCCTTCAGAGTTTCACTACTGGAAATAAAATACCTGTTGAAGTATCGTATTTTAAAGAATCTAAAGCAGCAACCAATTAAAAAAAAAAAAGACAAAAAGAAAAAAGAAAAAAGAAAACAAATTTTTCACTACATGTATTTAATATTATGTTGTTTCTTGATGAAACCCTTCGTAAGTGGGAGTACTCAGGAAGTCACTTAGATTTACATAAATTTGAGACAGAAAAATATTGTTAAACTAAGTCCATTGCACTGCATGTTTGGGATTGAGTCTTCCAGTGGAAGTTACATCAGCCTTCAGACAGACACAGTGCTCAGTCTCAGGCAAAATTCATAATTTAACTTCAGAATATGTTCTTAAAGCCAGTCTACTGCCCTCTCCTTTATACCATTAGCACAATATTTCAAGGTTGTTCATGCATAATATGTAAACTCTAAGTTATGACTTTACCTTGCTTTTAAACAAATAAAACATACATAAGTCCATTCTATCATTGTCACATAAATTTTAAATATGACTACACTCCATTTCTGATAACCTGATTTTTACCTCTCTTTTAAAGGGAACAGTAAACATATCACAGCAACACTCAGCAGTTGATATAATTCAATACAAAACTACAAAAAATTTAAAAAATGGATAGTGTAATTCATTTAAATTTCTGCTAGACTCAACTTGATATAGTGCATCATCATACAGTGGAATAGGTAATGAATACTTATGATTTTTTCCCATTATGGCCAGTAGATTCAAATATTAGTAACTCTTCTATAAGAAACTTCATTTGCTAAAGACCTAGGTGAAGCCTAAGCCACTCACCAGAAGATACCAGGATTCTCAGCTTGGCAAACGCAGAAGAGTTTTAGAAGGATCATCCATTTGCTTATTTGGCACAAAACACCCAATACTCCACAAGCAAGTTCTGTGCGTAAGAGATCCAGGATAGAGATAGCAAGGAGCACGCCCAACAAAGCTTGTTGAAAAGAGTTTACTAAAAGGACAGATAGAAACTGCCAGAACAAAATTCAAACATGTACCACAATTTTCACATCAAGATTACTCCTTCACAAGGCATATTCTTTCAGCCATTCCTATATTTTTACTGGTTACAATTTAACTTCCCTTTCGCAGGGGGGGAAGACATTCAGATTTTAAGAGAAATATGTGAGATCAAAATATGAAGAATTTGGAGGCTGTAATAAAAAACAACAGATGGCTAAAGAGTGAATGCACGCCCCAGTTCACTTCTGGGCCCTTGGTACCATTCCTAAGGCAATGACGTCAGCAGAGCCCCTCCAGTGAATTACAGCCCTGCGAACACTCAAGGGTCACATATTATCCTACACGTGCTGAAGATGAGATGTCTTGCACGGGCAGTGGTTACACACCAGAAGAATACTCAAGCTGCAGCCATTCTGTACATACGTGCATACATCCTGTAATGCCTACTGGATTCAAGGATAATGTCTGTTTTCTGATTTTTTTCCCTCCAACCAGATAATAGCCAAACTACTTCAGCTGCAGTAAAGATCTTAGTTTTAAAAATACAAATGTTAGAGGGAAGCAATCAGAGAGCAATGAGAATGATCAAAAGTTTAGAAAATGTTACCCATGAATAAATGATGATGCATAAAGAAACACGGTAATTCACACATGAAACAATAAGGCAGATTAACACAGAAAACAACGTAACGTCTTCATGAGGAAGGGACAAACACTGTTGAAAAAATTAACACGAGAGATTCAGATCAGGCAGTAAGAAAAAACTTTCCACTGTAACTAAAATTACCAAGAACTGGAATAGCCTGCATAAGGAGGTTGCGGGATCTCCACTGCCAGAAATTTAGAGACGAGGTCAGAAAAGTACCTCTCAGGATATGGTTTAGATTTAGCTAGTTCTACCTTGAGGTAGAAAGATGGACTAAACGACCTCCTGAGCTGCTTTTCAGCCCTATTTTCTATGATTTTTCTATTCTATTAAAAAACATGTGAAATTTCCCTTAGCTCTTTTCCTTAAAAGGAAGGAGGGTAATTCAAGAGACACAGTATCTCCAGAGCATAGCCCTTATTAATTAACCTCATAACGTAACCTGCAGTAACATTGTGCAATGCTGTGTACCCCCTCCAGTGCCTGTCCTACATAAGAGTGTCTTCTGGCTACAGAATTTAGAGCTTGATCACAAAGATATCGGTGTGTCCTAACTCTCTCGGAAATCAATGGGAATTGAGGTAACCAATTAAGAATAGTAATCAGGCCCTTAGTCCAAAGCAATAGAAAGGCATGCTTTTAGAATCAGATTAGTTACTTAATCATTCAAAATAGGCACCGAATAATATATTGACTGCCTGTGAAAGAGGCATCTTTTTCTCAGGTCCAAAGCCTGCTCCATCTCACATTTCCATTTAACACCTAAGGAAAGAGAGGTCAACTCTCTATCAAAGCAAAATCTACCAGGCATCTACACTGGCAATAACATTTTATGGTTGTTCCTCAGTCAGGGTTGCTCATTTATGGCTGTAAAAAGATGCAAGACTGTGAAGAACTAGCTCTTTTACATCTGTTTGTAAAAAATTATTCTGTAATGATTTCAGTTCTTCTAAGCCTTCTCTGCCCTACTGGGGCTGGGAAGGGGGGGGTAGGGCATGGAGAAATTTAAAAAAAAAAAAAAAAAAAAAAAATCTTTTTCCTAGAGAAGCATCTCCCATGTAGACAGATCTCTAGGTACGTTATACTGGCAGTCTCTTGCTTGAGGAATACTATTTGCTTATCCACTGTTCTCATCCCAGCTGGTAATAATCAGAACTGAGAGACTTAATTACTGTACCTTTCAATAAGGCTTTAATTTTATTTTTGTTCTTTCTACTGCAAATGCCCATGAATCAGAGGGTCACTTTAAGCACAGAATTCAATTTAATTATACTCACAGGCATTTTTATCATTAAACAGGTCAACTTATTAAAAAAAAAAAAAATCTTGATTATGAATAATGGAAAGCCTGGCAGGCAATCCAGAAGAGTTTCACTCTGAAAGCTTTCACATCCATTTGTTTAGATTTGTTTACTAAGCACTGGGCAAGGCCCCACTGAAAGAACATGACAGCATTAACTGAAACTATATCTAATATTTAATTATAAGTGGATTTTAATGCTAACTTATTGACTGTTTTCATGGGAATATTTACCAGTATTTGTAAACTGGAGTATTATCTGCTAATAGAAGCAGGCAATGAGAAAACCAACAGAAAAAGGTCATTGACTGAGAATATGACTGTGTATTCCTGAAATGAATCTGGCAAAATCCTTCCCAAGTTACAGAATTCTTTCATACAACCAGGTCCATTCTTCAGATATGGTAGGATCCTTTTTCAGATAGGACACTGTTTTAATTACATGCCAGGGAGGATGTCTCTGATGGACTATCCTCATGTGAACTAGATCTAAAAAGGAAAATCCATGCTGTTCATGAAAGACTTGATATGCAAGGTAGAAGATAGTAAAAATTCTGGAGAAACAACATTTTGGATAGCAGAGAACAGAAGAGGTCTCCTGGAAAGCTATTTTCGTGCTTAACTATTATACCTCAGTACTTAGCTTGGGTCTTTTCAAGGCAATCCTTCTGCATATTTTTGCTCTATTCTATATGCAGCTATGCATAACATGATTTCTGTATGCTATTTATAAGGCTAAGTAGTCAAGTAATTATACATACTCTGTGTTTTATATATCCCCTTCCTTTATGCTCCCCATTTTCATGAATTTTTTGTTTTCTAATAGTTAAAAGCCCTAGGACTTATTTATTTATTTAACTGTATGGTCAACAGTAATTTGAAAACTAGCTGTTATTTTTAACCACTTGTTGTATGTGTTAAAAAGATTAATTCAGTTATTTTAAGCTAAAGTCTTAAAAAGGTAATTACACAAGGATGCAATGCAAGAAGTTAAAGTTTTTACTGTTTTCAATTACAAAAATTGTTTACTTTCATCTTTATGTCCTCATGACACAGAAAGGAAATCAAACTGCAGTGATAAAAAGCTATTACAAAGAATTACCTTAGAAGAGCCTGACTGCAAAGCCAGTTCTTCTCTGTATTTGAAGACCATATGGAAAACTTTTCTAGTTCATCTAGGATTACTTTACGATACTGATAATAGATAACCACAAACACAGAGATATCTAACATGGAAAAACTAGAAGCAATTTCTGTTCCTGGAAAAAGTTGCATTTTCCCGATTCATTAAGGTATCCAGATATAATAGAGTAGTAGCTCTCAGAATCCAGAAAGACAATGTAGCATTACCATGACCCTGAATTATCATGTTTCATTTTCAATTTCCTTTTCTACATAAAAGTAAACATCACACAGTTACAGCATTACAAAATTGTCAGAACTACAGACACTTAAGCAAAACCAGGACCATGTGGATTTTGTTTGACATAAATTGTTGCTTATCATCCAAGTAGTAGCTGATTTCAGAAGCTCATAGGTGTTTGGATTTTAGCAGAGCGCGCTGATGCAACATACTCTTTCTATAAATAAAAAAGTTTATTCAAACAAGGATATATCCAATCACAGAGATGTCCTTCTCAAATCAGTTGCTGATGTTACTTCCTTTGCAACTACTGTCTCACGTCCTCAGATGTCTCCTCTCACAGCTATATAACATTCCCCATCAGCTGATACGGTTACTATCCTGTCCAGACTGGAAAGAGCAGCAAATTTCCTTCTAACAGGTTCATCTACTGCTCTCTGGTGATCTATTTTTGCTCAGATGATTCAACTTAATATGTTCCTACAGTGTACAAGGCTGACCTAAGTTCTTTTAAGTTATGACCTAAGGAATAACATTACTTTTATTAGTCATAAAAATTTCCAAGACCAAGTTTCATATGGAAACAAACCTGAAGTCCAGTGAAAAAAACCTAGTAAAAATACACAAACTTGCTTCTGCAATGTAAGTTACACTGAAGCGGCACTAAAATACGCTTAATAGTCTCCTTATGTCTCATACTGCTTACATTAGTTTTCCAGGTATTAGATATTTGTTCATTCTATGTTTGGACACAATAGCAGGGATATTTCAAATTATAACTTAGAATTAAAAAAATAAGGCTCCTTATACTTCCCAGAAATTTAAAGATTGGAATTATTTAATCAGTCTAAGTGAGAATGAATTTGCAAACCATTTAAGAAATTACCTTTACTCCAACCAATGGATACCTTAGATTTATCTCTGAATTATTTTAGAACCACATTTTTATCAGCAAAATTGCTTTCAGGCAAATCAAGGTTCCTTTGAAAGTTCTGGAAGATAATATTACACTTTGCTATCCACTTCATAAATAAGGTCGTCACAAAGAAATTACACTGTGTATGAACAAAACAGAACACTACGTGGTTCTTATGCTACCTCCGCACTCTCCTTGCACGCTGCTCTCTATTTCTGCATCTGCTCCCATGCAACTCTTCTGTTCATGCATTGCTCCTTCTGCAACTCCATGTATTAGTTTCCCAAGTGACAGTGACTAGAATCCTAATCATGTCTTCTTTGTCACTCAGCACTTCCGAGGACAGTATTCCTGTCACCTCCATGCTAGTGAGCGAGCATACAAAGTAAAACAGCTTGGAGGCACGATACAAAGGCTGAACAGGATAAAGGAGCAGCAAAGCAAAGCAGAAATAATGGATGGCGATAACAGCAGTGTGGTGGTGACTGGAAAAGAAGGGCTTAACACACAACTCTCAATGCCAATGCTTCTAACTGTAGTCCCCCATGAACGTACAGAAATGTACTGCTACGTATTAAAAGTCTCAGTATCTGGACTGTCATTTCTTGTATTCAAGCGGAATTTCAAGTGATGGCTACTGAGCACAGCAGAAAATGCTCCCTGACCCAAAGAACCTACAATTTAAATATTTAAATTGTCAGTCAAAGGGAGAGGAAAAGAAGGGCAAGAGAAGGTAAGCATTAATTGCATGAAAAGAATAATAATTTGCCACTCAGGTTAGTTCCTCAGTTTGGGAGGTAGATTTCTATTTAAATATTGTTTATATCATTATGAAATTAGGACAGATAACAAAACACAAAGAAATGTGGAGCAAAAAAGGGAGACAGAGCAACTTTCAAACACAGAAGCCTAAAACATATCAAAATTATGCTAAAAATAAGAAGCATTCAGAATGATAAGCTTTTCTAATGAAATATTAGTCTTGCTGCCACATATGTCAATCCCCTAAAGTTAGGGAAAGAAACCATGGGGCCATACCCAGCATACAAATTGCAATCAATGCAAAAGCAGCTGTAAAACAAAGAATGAGCTGATTTGACATTTGCTAAAAACATCCATTAATCATAGGAGAAATATTTATGTTTTCAAGTCGGAATACTAGTCCTGAAAAACAAAATATCTGCATAAATTCCTCATCATATTTCCATACTTTCAGCCACAACACTACTGTTCCCATGAAAAATGTGATTATACAATTTCATGTGTGTGTGTTAACAATTAGTGACAGTATAACATAACAGACATCCCACATCAAGAGATATATAAAATGCTGTACAGGTAACATGAAACATATTTCAAGCTGACACTAGACCACTTATTAAAAAAAGTTAGATTGTGTTTTATATTATGCAAAAGCGGTAGATATAACCTGTAAGTTGGAATTAATGATATACTGCATAATTTCTTCCTATTAAATCTGTGTTTATTTAAAAAAGCAAATTAATTGGGGTGCTTTTGTTAATAGAAATTTTGAAAAAACAGACAATATCTAATCTTAAAGTTCTACTGAATTTCTGTTGCTATAACAACGTGTGAAAACCTTTCTCCTGTTGAGGACACCTGTAGCTATTTTTACATGCAACAGCTGGATTTGTCTGTCTGAATTTCACTCATAAGAAAAACTGTTTTATTTCCTGTCTTTAAATAAGCTTTTAATATAATGACAAATGTCAGAGTCCAACAGGCTCAATAGCTGAAAAATCTCTGGTATAAAACACACACACACTATATGGCAAAACTGTAAAATGAGCAACAATTTGATTAAAAGTGGCGAGAGTCTCACATTCCCCCCATGCACATGCCCCCCCTCCTCCCAAATTTGGCACTGGAACAACAAGGGCACAAGTCTTTAGAAATGAGATCTTTAATCTTAGGAGATACCACCTTCGTACTCTAAATTTGTCTAAAATTTACCAATAGAGGAGAGCACCAAGAAGCTGACTTGCAATTTCCTGTAGAACAAAGCATGTCAGGCAGCTGGAAACAACCAGCATTCAGCTGCAATGCCCAGATATACATAAAAATGTAACAGCTAACCATTCTCATCTTTCTCTACAAAAGTTTCTCATACAATAAAAACAGCAAATAAAACCAGTGATGAACATGGTCATTTCTCCAAAACAACATAAATAGCTGAGCTATCTCAGGACCTTGCAGAATTAGGCCATGTGCAATTTTGCCCGCAAATCATGGATATCTGTAAGACTGGAAGTAGAGATTAGGAGCTCAGACAACTAGGCAACACAAAAATTGACAGCTAGAGAAGACGATTTTATTTCAAAACTCCCCTTTATACTATGCAGCAATGTATTTAATATTATTGCACCATAGTTTAGAATATAATATCATTATAAGGAATTTCTGAAATGAATTGTTCATTCCCTGTGACAATTAGGAAAGAATGAATTATATCTTAACGCTTATTAGAAACCACTTCTCCCATAAATGGCACGGCTTTGCAGACCCTGGTGAAACCCATATCCCTACCTACATCAGGTAGGGGCAAGCTGCAGTAGTGCAAAGTCTTTCAGAGTATAAGGAGTCACAAAAGGCTATGTGGATTCCTGAAAAATTCTCTCCTGCCATTTCCAAAAAGACCTGTTACTTTGAACTGAAATCACAAACAAAAAATAGCAAACACACTCCACTGGGATGTTGGAAATATGCAATGCATACATTATACAAAGGCAATAACTGCATACATGCCTGGTGCACATGGATTAGAAGAAGAATATTTGCTTTATTTTTCAAACACAAAAGAGGAGGGCATGACATTTTGTGAACGGGGTCCTGTATCTTTTTTCTTTCAGTTCTGATTTTAGCTGTAAATACATAATTACTGTAAATGCATCCAACACCCACATCATTTCTAAAACAGCACAGAATTGTTCATATTGCATCTGCTGATCAATAATTACTAAAGTCATGCAGAGACAGGTAAATTGCCAGTGCTTTAGCCTAGGACATTTCATGTTCACACAGACGCCTACAGTTTAAGGCAACAGTTAGCAATACAAAAGGCAAAACCAGTCTTAATTTTTTCTTAATAATTTGCTTCCAGCTGATTGCCCAACACATTAAAATGTACTACTACATACTGAAAAAGCTTACCGAGTATGACTTGGACATCAAGAAGATTTACAGCTCAGTGGCAGACAATAGTTTTGTTGACACTTTCTAAGCTGAATTTATTGGAGAGCTTCCAGAAGAGAGAAGTATTCAACTACCTGATAAATATCAAAGAACATGCACAGTGTTGCTTTCTTCCCTGGGACAGGAATTCCATACTTTGAAGTGTGACCTTTCACGCAGACCTACTGGAGCCTGTATTTAAGTTGTATGCTGGAGAACTGGACGCAGTATTGCGCTTAAGAGTGATTTCCATGCTGCTTAATATACAGTGCATGAAGCAGCACAGAAAGTATAGACCAAATGGCCCGAGGCAGGAGTTTCTCCACAATTCTCTAAAAGAACAAAACAAAACAAAAGAAGATTAAGAGCAGAGATCTGAAACAATTGAAATCCAATGTCTTGAAATTGTACTGAGATAGCTACCAGGGCCTCCTGGCAGACAAGTAACTCTCTGAACTCTTGCAAGACTGATGAATATACCTAGATGCTTTGCTGTTGTTAGTAAGGAAATAAAGAAAAATAACATGGAGAATAACACTGTCTTGGAATGCAGCCAGGACAAAGCAGAGCACTTGTGCTCCAGGATTCATGATCCATGTGAAGGCTAATCTGAAGGGCCACTCATAAAGCTGGCGATTGCAGTGTACTACATTGATCTTCAAGATATGAGGCCAACATACGCAGCAAAGTATACAGAACTTAGAAGTGTGACACAATGGGCAACCTACTTGCACAAGATGGAAAGCAACATATTTGTTAGGATATGGCAAAAAACAAGTAGTTCAAGCAACTTAAAGAATTTGAGAATGACCTTGTGTTAATCAGGTTAGCATGCCCAAGGGAGTGGGAGGGAAATCTCCTTACTTAATAAGATCAGTCTTGATTTTAGAGATAATAGGGACATAATTACAAGTTGGCGAGGATGATGTGACCTCCAACCCGTCTTTTTAATCCTCATCTAGTGATACTTAATGAAGCTAGTGAAAGTGGAAAATAAAATGGAGTAAGGAATAATCATGAGTGCCAAAGTCCAGTGGAGAAGTCTTCAATAACAACTATGCCAAATTTTGTGGAACTGAAAGAAAGGAAACATTTTAACACCACGTGAAATAAGATCGGCATCCAGGGAAATCTTTCAACGCATCTTGTTAAACGAAAAGACTTCAATATACTTGCAGTTTAACAGCATGGTTTACAGCTTTGACACACAAAATGAGAACGAAGCGGACAGAAAACAAACTGGCCTTTCTCTGTAGTAACCTTCATAGGCAGCATGCATCTTCCCAAGTAACCTTCCAAAAACGACTAGCCTTTTCTGTCTACCACTTATATTTACTGTGGCTATTACAATGTTTTTTGGAAGTAAACTCAGCAATCAATCTTTAGAAACACAATAGCACTTGGTTTTTCCACAAAGGGATACATACATTTGTAACTTTGCAGGTGCTACCATCTGCTAGCGTATTAGAATTTGTACCCATAAAAATTTGTTGGTACAAAACTCTTTCAGCTACTATAAATACCTTCGGTTTAACATTCTGGTAATTTTATGAGGAATGCTTAAAAAATAAAAAGCAAGAGCTATGCACATACATCAGAAAAAATACGTCTTCCCAATTGGCTTTCCGACTGGTAAGTTTATGCTTATTAACTGCCTTTTTTTTGCTTATTAAAGATAGGGTACAAAACAGACACTATGGGAGAGAAGATAAACATTAATGCTGATTTGAACACCATAAAAAAATTAACTCAGAATTATATACTATCGACTACTCTGTGTTTCTAATGTTTGATATCAAAAGTGAGGGAATTGCAAAGAGAGTATTTCTGTCAACAGTGACTGACCTTAAATTAAGCCTCAACATGCTAGAAAACACTCTTGAATTTTCAGCAGGAACCCTGCTCATTTAAAGACTACCAGCATTCAAAATACATGAGTGACACCGATCCCCTATGTGCTGAAATCCTGAGAAGTTACCTTTAATAAACAGGATCAGTTCTTTACAATCAAAGTAATACCAAAACATTACTAATTGTCTTTACTACTGTTTTTCCAGATGAATTATTTAATATAAAAAAACAAGTAAAAAAAGTATAACCTAGTGACTTCAAGATGGTATTGCTCACTGTTCACAATTACTATATGATTCTCAAGCTGAAATCAAAAGTTGCTACATAAATTTAATGATATTTAACAAATCTAAGGTTTAAATAAATTTAAAGCAGAAAGGGCAATAGCAGATACGTTGGGGGGGGGAATAATCAATGAAAAGTCATGAAATTTCTCTGTGTTCTATCCTTCATGTCACAAATAATCTCTCTAAGAGATATATACACACACACAAAACTAAATTAATGCTTTCAAACTGACAAGCATGGTTAAAAATAATAAAATTAAGCCCTTTTAATCAGAAAGCACTGCCAAAAGGCGCATCAGCTGAAGCCTGCCACTGATACCAAGGCCTGGCCAATCGGACTGTTAAGAATATGACTTAACAAGCAGAGAGCGTTCTTAAGCCTACCATGTCTTTCCCAAGCCATCACCTCCTGTCAAAGCTCAGAGAGGTGCTGGCAAGCTCTTCTCAGTGCTCTTTGGCTGGAGACTGAGTTGCTATGATATATGTCTACAGAATAATAAGAAAAAAAACTGTGGAAAATGTGAAGATTGCAGGCATGTTCCCCGGAAAAAAACGTATTTGATTACAGCAAGTCAGAAGCAATCTTGACCTATGAATACCTTACTAAGAGAAAAGAGAACTGTTTTTCCCACTATCAGTTCCAATTTGTACTCATTTCGATATCAATCCAAAAAAAAAAAAGAGAGAAAAGAGGGGAAACAAAATGAGTATTTTGCTGAAAAAATACTAAGGCACTATAGAAAGAGTTTTTCTGTTGTTATGGAAACAGAGAAAGCACAAGCTAGGAAAAAGAAAAGTGAATAAAGCAATTTAAACTGCAAATATAAACATGTTCTTGCTTCCCGGAAAAAGTCCTTCCAAAGTATTTTGTTGCTGCTGTGGATCCAAGCAACTGAAAACTACAAATTCTTCCCCACAGAAACACAGATTAAAATTTGAAATCCACTGTAACAAAATAAGGAACAGGACAAGGAATAAAAAAAAACCAGGTGGAATTACCAAACTGGTATTTTCACACACACAAAGAACTAGTTTGCTGAAAATGCAATAACTTCAGACACTTGCTGTTTTAAGTAATCAACATAGTGGTGAAAAAGGACATGATTGTGCATTTATGTGGAGAAAAGTAGTATTTTGGTCCTTCCCCACATTTGTATTTGTACTTCATACATGTTGAGCACATAGCCAAAGAAATTAGTCCATTCTCTGAACGTAAATTACTTATTAAAAATCAGTTGTTTTATACAAAGCTACTCTGAACATGCAGAATGGAATGTAAAAATTTATATTATCTGTTAAGTCTATAGTCCTTTGCACATAAAAAAGTTAATTTAAAATATTTCCTGACACAGTCCTAAGTTACATCAATAAATAATGGTAAATAACTGTATACATATAACTGATTAGCAAAATTTGGCTTTGAAATTCTCATTCTGTCTTTAGGTAATGCTTAATGAAGTGGTACAAATTGGTTGTGCTAATAATATAATGGTTTTGTGAACCTGGATAATCTACATTCATCAGGTATCATGGAACTTTTCAATGAAAATGGGGCAAGTGTTCATGACAGATCCTTTACTGAGGAGCACAGGAAATTGACACTTTCTCTACAGAAGGACAGCAAGTGCATGTATTTTGCATTTAATTGAAAACACCTTTCCACCATGTCAGAAAGAAAAAAACAATTTTTTTACTTGTAACAATGATCACATGCTTATGTAAATTAACAATGAGAGACTATGATAGAGGGTTTGTCATCACTCCTAAGTATTTGAGAGGAAGATTGCAAGTGAATCCTCAGTGGTTTTAGCACTATGGGTTTTGGTCAAATATCCTGACTGTACCTATGGAACAATTATTCCTGCTGATGGAATAACGGGCAGGAAATCAACTGCACATCCAATAAGCACTTTTGTAAATAAGCTAATCTTTGAAAATAGCGTCTCTTCCTCACCAAAACAAAACACAAAAAAACCCCCAAGGGCAATAGACCGCAGAGTTCACATTATGGACCCAATGACTTCTAAATTCATTCTGGAAAGAAAACCATTTTTAGTGTAGCCATCTATCATTCACCCAGCTCAGTAGCTTTTTACTCCCTGCAGGGCAAAGTCTCTTCATCCTTGCTTCTGTCATTTTAAACTACAGAAGGGAACAAATTATGCACCTAAGACCACTGCTGGTTTTTTATTCTTTCTTAGACCAAATTTTTAAATCATTTTCTGACTGACAACTCTGAACTCAGGCATCTAACCTGTGCTGACAGTAACGGTATCCATTAAGAAAAAACACTAAACTCTTTGTGCATGTACACATGTACATGCATAAACAAAATCAAGCAATATTCACATAAATGTTACCATTGTAATTACAGAAAGCAACTGAACTGCACTAAATTACTAGGATTAACTTTGGTTTACTAATTCTATGCATTTGCACACACCTTTAGCTCCAAATACCTGTCAAACTCACTAATGTTGTTCACAGAGAAGTAAAACTTAGAAACACAGATCTTATCAGGATCTAATAGGACTTCTGGGGGAAAAAAAAAATCCAGGTAAAGGAAAATCCGTGGGATTTTTCAAAATTAAGCATATTACCTCATTTTGTGAGGATACCCACAGAAAGCCACCCTGTGCTTTTCCGATATTCTTTAGCAACACACATATGAACCCAAGTCTCCATCTATTTATGAACAAGAAAGTGACACAATAAAATATTGTCACATCTCTATTTGACCCACTGTATTTCAAGAAATACAGTTTAAAATTTTAACCTGCAGTGGAAGACCCTGTTGAACATCCTGGTAGCTGCCTGCTCGGGAGCTTTGCTGCCGGTTCTTAGCCAGGAAAAGGATAATTGCAACAAAGAACCCTGGGGGAAATGGTCACAGAACATGTATTTTCCTTTGGGTCAAGTGTGAGCAGGATTTAAGAAGCATCAACATGATATCCCTGCTGATATCCTATCTCTACTGCAGTTTTATCTTTGGTGCACAAAATCAGTTACAATCTCTGCCATAAAAGATACAATACAATGATTTATCCCTAATTAAGGATGAAGTACAGAAACAACATTTGATTGTTGTTTACCTTTCGACATCTGTTGGCCTCTTTCAAATACTGTGATTTCAAAAAAAGGAAGAAACCTCACTAATTGCTCTTAGAGCTGTGTGAAGAGTTCAGGCTTTCTGTTTCTGGGCTTTTGTAGGGAAGCGCTATGTTTCAGATGTAGTGTGTGTTGCTATGGTAATTATTATTTTACTGAATGATATACATTCAGAACTGATTTCATATTGTCAGACAGCAATTAAACAGATTAGACTGTGTATATGCACAATTCTGAAATATTTCCAATTTGTTTTAAGTTTTAGGGCATGTGAAAAGCACTGGTCTGACAGCCCTGGAAAATGAAATATTAATTCAAAGGGCCGCCCAGCTGTACAGGTTTCCTCTTACCTCCTCAGTGGTCTGTTCACAGGCCAGTGTATCTTAGGAGCAGAGATACTGCAAGACATTTTGGTGCCTGAAGTCAGACACTGTCTTTCTGGCTCCTCACAGCTACAGCCATCTCCTGCTCATTCTGCTGCAGACTTGAAATCTCTCTTTCCGGATGGCTGTAGCAGCAGCTACAGTAACTATCAGGAAGTGAACATGTTGGCTTCTATCTTCCATTATTACAGTACTCATCAGGAGTAAGTTTTCAGTTGCTAACCACTGAAAAAAACTACTAAGTGAAGATTAATGATTTTCCTCATCCTGCAGTCCCTTCTACCACCATGCAACCTCTGAGGACAGAATACCTCTCTGAAAGCAGGTAGGCATCCATATGGCACCAGCTGCAACCCTGCATCCTGGTTTTGTTACCAGGACACCTGTACAATAGAACCAAAGCATGAAGTTACTCACTCTTATTCACAAACCTATCATCCATCACTTTTATTCCAGATCCAACACATCTTTTAAACTGACAACAGCGTCCAGATTTATCTAGCTATCTTAAGTATCTAAGGGAAGTTATAGAAACACGAAAGCAGTTGAGGAAGAAAAGCACGAAGCAACACGATTTAATTTTCCTGAGAGATTCTAAGTATCTCAGAGTAACTAGAGAGACAATATTCCTACAATACAAAAATGATGCTAAAATTTGTGTAACCAAAACCACAAAACCCTTTGGAATTTTATTTGCTATGGTTTAGCTTGGCAAAGGGAGAAATCATAGCAGCAAGCATAGGAAATCAAGAAGGCCCAGGCTTGTGCTTAGCTTTATTACAGGCTTTCTTTGGTAAATCAATCGATTGCAGAATCCCATTTTTCCCCATGCTATGAAATAACTCAAGACAAAATTTAATACACATGAGTAGGGATAGTCAGGGACATAAATAATGAGTTTGAAAACTCATGGATGAAAAAACACTAGAAAAACGTACGGAATTGTCAGGAAGAAAAGTAGCTGTGCAGCTTCTGAACAAAGGACAATCATCTCTAAAAGAAGAGCAAATTCAGTGTCTGTCTCGATTCTATAGGCCCATGGCTGGATACATGCAAAACACAGACACAAATAGGCTAAACTTTTAAGCTTCACGGGGAGGACACCTGACAGACACAGAACAGTACGGGAAATTACAAGACGTTATTTAATTATCCATATATTTTCTTGGTCTTTCTCTCTATCAATTATTTTCATAGGTTGACATATTACAGTTTGTGAGAGCAAGTCAGTTAGGAGATCAGGAATGAGTCAGCAGTAGAAGGCTGATGGAAACATTAATCTTGAAGAAAGAGCTAAAGGATGAGAGGAAAACAGAACATCATTCAAGATCAGAGAAAATATAATGGGCACAGAGGGTCTGAAAGGTGAAGAGACTGATTCCCTGCTGCACAATGGAACATCAGACTGCAAGACGCTGTTAGAGCACAGGCCATAAACAAAGAGGGAACAAACTGACTAAAATAAGGTGGAGCCTTGAAAATTAAGATAAAAATAATTTTGATCCAAAAGGAGATCATAATTTACCCAAAGGAAGTCATATCATGGCAACATGACTGGAGCAATTGTATAGCATTTGCTGTTTCTCTTAGTGATAAGGAATCAACATAATCTAGTCATTTCACTAGTGGCATTTCAGACAGTTCACAAAGGATTTGGCATTCATTCAGGAAAGTCTTGACTTATCTTTTTGTCCCAGTTCCCAATCCTGTGAATAGTGGGGGTTTTGTATGTCATCAGCATATCAGTAAAATATCTATTTGGTTCACAATAGTACTCACTACCTAAAATCACTAAGGCAGGAAAGACTTTTTTATGTCTTTTGGATCAAGCTGTCATGTTTGCAAAATATACTTTGCTGGGTGTCCCTGACATGTGGTCAGAATAATTTGGTTTGTTTTCTTATATACAATCTTCTTTCAAGGAAAATTTACTATGTGAGAGCTATGGAGGAAAAAAGGATGCAAAATGAACCAGTATTCAGTTCCAAGGGAACTTATAGTACAAATTTAATTTTAATAGATATTGAAACTGTCTGCTAGGCTTAATATTCAGGCTAATTATGACTAAACCAAAATGGTGATACTTTCTCTTTCCTATGCATTTTAGAAAAATTGGTTTTGTCTGGAGAGAACAGGGAGATACCAACAAGGTTGTTCACATCCAGACTAGCAGCTGCCAAAGGAGCTTGAAAAAGGAACCCCAACTGTAATTTCTGCATCTGAAAAAACTGCAAATGGTTAACTAAAGGCAGGATTCCACAATATGAGTTTAGTAATGCTCATAATCCTCAGCTTTCCAAAAGGGCCACAAAATTAAAATTCAGTGGTGAAAGAACAGATCATTCTTTAAGACAACACTAGCAACTGAAGTATAAGTGAAATGGTAGTCATAACAATGTCCCTAACATTCTCCTTAAAATGGTTCTAACAATATCCTTCAGCCTTTGCCTAGTTAACTTGCAATTAGCACGTGTGAGGCTGAACTAAAAGTTATTTTAGGAGCCAACTGGAAAGGAGATTCAGCCTTTTTAAAATTGAATTGTTTTCTATGGTTTAAGACTGTTTCCATGGAGAGACCACAGCATATGAACATCTTTAGGCCAAGTGCTTTGCTGCAGGCTTATCTGAATGAAAGCACCACAGCAGGAAGGATAATTGAGGCCAGTTTAAAATTCATGGGCATTCTCCTATACTTAACACAGGAGCAATTTATTTTCATTATTTTGATCTGTTAAGCATTTTAAAAGTTAAACAGTGCTATATACACCTTCTCTTAAATGACATATCTTAATATAATATTTACTGAGGATAGAATATTGTTAGTTGCAACAATGTCATGCTATTGGGTGATGGTGACAAAGTGGCAGGCAAAATTATAGTCTAGATGAATGTAAAGGGATGCATATAGGGAAAAAATGTCCATCCTAAATTCACATACAAAATAGTGGGCTCTGAACTGACTGTTACCACTTGGGAGAAACATCTTGCAAGTTATAATAAATAGGTCTATTTAAAAGCCAGCTTACTCTTCACTAAAGGAAAATAAAGCAAATAGAATGGTACTAACTATTAGAAACAGGAACATTGTTATACTACTTTATAAATCCTGAGTTCTCGTGCAACTTGAATGCTATTTGTGATTCAGACCTCAGTCCAGGTTTCTCTCCTTACACCTCCCTCCCAGCGCATACATGTGCAGACAAAGAAGAAAAAGTACAGAAAAGGGTAACAAAAATGATGAAAGGGATGGAACAACTGCTTTTTGAGGAATAGTTAAGAGTTTATATTGTTTAAAAAAGTCACTTGAACGCACTTGTGAAAGAACAGCAATCTAGTGGATATGCTGTATGCTCTTGCATGCCCTTCACAAGGCAAATCCAAAATTCAACCTTTCCCCCAAAACATTTTACTAGGCAACATCCTTCTCCCTACATATTTTTAAGACTATAATGAACAGTTCTATGTGTAGATATTTTGGACAATTTCTAAATTAGTTTGCCGTTCTCCCAACAGGTAGTGTTATATTTTCAAGTTCACATTCTTAAGACTCCACAACACACAACAACTGAAGTACATTAAGTAACACCTACATCATCTCTGAAGTTGGCAAAATTATGTCTGTTTTATACTTCAAAAAATAAAGAAACAAGTATTAAGTGGCGCCAAAAATGCTAATAGGAATTTTGCAGAAACAAGGTTTAGGGTCCAGGAGCTAATCTTTAAACCTGAACTACTGACAGACATTTATATAAGTCCTGAGAACATTTTCAGACCTTAATAGATCATAAAAATACCATTAACACTCCTTGTTTAGCGTTTTCAAAGCAAGCACAAAAAGAAGCCTGTGGTAATTTACATACACTCCTTTGCACTTCCATCTAATCTTCTGCCAGGCCACAAAAGAAAATAATCTGTGTTTTATCTATTTTGGAGGCAAGATAGCAGGCAAAAGGGAAACACAGACTTTGCAAAAGATTTTCTTAACCATACTCCCGCACTCTTAAAACACAATCCCTGAGACATAGTTTCCTTCCTCTGTGTTCAACCCCTCACATGAATTGCTGGTTTAATCTGCGTTTCATCTAATGTAATCGTTCATGTATCATGTGGGCTGTGGTTGGACTCCACACAGAGCAGAGCTGCACTGAAACAGGGCCTCCATTCCTGTGCTGTCAGCTTAAACTCCAGTTCAATGTGTCAGACTGCAGCTCTCATGAACCTGGGTCATGATACCTAAGTGAGATGCTGTGGCAATCTACCAATAATTTAGCACAGTTACAGAGTAAATGCCACAGTTCTATAATCATATCCTATCCCACCCCAGGAAAACTAGGTTCAAACCACTTAGATATATTTCAAGTTTTTGCTAATGGAAGATGATCATCTGAATTACCTTACAATCCAGTTTAAGAGCCTTCACCTGTTTTAATTTATTGCACTGAATTGTTCATACAATCCCTGGGTTAGAAGGACATCTGCACACTTTTCCCAAGACAGAATGGTAATTTAAAACCTGAATGAGGGAAGGACAGCGAAAAAATTTTCTTTTGCAAGTCAAGATGTTGCCACTTGCATTGGTTTTGCTCCTGGTTTTCCTGTTCATGATAAATGCTAGTGTCAGGTTCTTGTAACCAAGTACCAAATCAGACAAGCTGATACTCAGAAGAGAATAGCTGAGTCTGAAAACATTTACTATAGCTAAAGAAATTCCAGGGCATTTAATACCAGAACATTTACCTTTGACATCAGAACCTCTGTATACACGAGAGGAACAATTTAGGCTGACATTTTCCATAGCAATGCTCTTTTCCATTACAAATGCATCATGTTCTTTCCATTCTTATGCATAAAGAACAATGACCTTAAGAGTAACATTTCAATTTACAGGAAATTTTAACTAGTGTGATCATCATACCCAAAGGAATATGATGTTAAAATATTATTCTCTTGAACTTTGCAAAACACAGTAAGATATCAACACGAATAACAAACCTTTCACTGATTTAATACATATGCACTGTAGTGAGGTGGTTTTGCATGTAAAGGTTAATTTGCTTCTCCCTGCACAAATAATACTCATAATTAATAGAGAGTCCATATTCACTCAGTCAACCCAGATTTCCTGGAGATGAACAGCAGCACACAGAAGCAAAATGACCAGATTTTGACCGGGTTCTTTGACCTGCATTTCTTGGACTAATGAGGAAGTATCTAGTTAAGATGCAACCAAGCAGCCCATGTGAAAGGAATTCCAGCCTACCAATTGCCTTTGTAATTCCCTGTATTATGACAAACATTTCTAAACACTGGCAGACATTTTCTCACCACTAACTGCAGACTTGCACATTATGCATAGGTCAAGATCACTGTTTTATTATCAATATACAGTATAATAGATACAGGTAACCCTTTCTTCTTCTTTAGACCAGAAACCAGTTCTGTGACAAACATGGGTAAATGAAACAAGGACATTGATGAGCTACAAAAGTACTCTCAGCCAAGATCTTGTAAACAAAGTATGTCAGCAGAAGAGAGATGGAAACGTTAATTTATTTTACTTCTTGAAATTCTGGATCTGATCCCACTGTTTTATTGCATCTCTGGGGATAAACTCAAAAACCAGACAGGCTTGCATTGTCACGTTTCTCCTCTGGAGAATTTTGAAAAATAATCTATTTGCACCATTGCAGGTTGAAAAAATCTGAATCAACAGTGAGTCGCCCAGCCAGTTCCTGACTCCAAGACAAGTGAATCAAGACACTGTATCTTTTATCCAACTGTAGCAATTACCCCCAATGGATTTTACACATTCAAAAATATATTTATGATGCCTCATTAGCTTGGCATGATGAATAAACTCCATCAATCAACATTTATTTTACTAGATTTAACTGCTATTACCCTTGAGTTGAAAAGGAAATGAAGAAAAATGTATGCTTGTAGGAGCTACTTGCCCAAGGGCTTTGTTATGGGTGAACTAAAAAAAGGTCAAGAGGTGGGTTTTTTGTTTTGGGTAGGGGACAAGGATTATTCACCTGCTTTAAATGTTCCTGTTAAGAGACATACTTTATAGATAGGTAAGGATATAAGGTGCTGCAGTCTTCACAGTAAGAATTTCAAAAGTTAATGGCAGTTGTATTAAGGGAGCCAAAAGTGATGAGCATCTACCCATTTGGCAAGGAACTGAGATGACATGAATTGGTGGCATTGGTCTGGTTCTTCATATTTGACTGTCACTACCACGTAAATCACCAGTAGAACGGCCAACAATATGCAATTTTAGATGAGCACTGACTGGGGAAAGGGGAGCAGGAGCAACCACCAGAAACTGAAAGAACCCCTGAGCTAACCCCTGGTACTGCAGTTGGCAGAAATTGTTCTGAGATTTAACACAGGACTTCAGTTTTAAAGAAAGAAACAACAGTCTCTATCAGCCCTAAATTAAAATATATTTATTTACAGAGCCTGTGTATGCATGTGTCTGTGTGTGTATGCTTTTAAATATAAAATAGCAAACAGACAGATGTTCATTTATGGAGAGTTAGAATTAAAATAGCCTACTTGCTGATTACACCATTCAGCACTAGGCCGTTTTGTCCTATTTGACGTTATTTTTTCACTGCTGAATGCTATAACATTGTCTCATCTCCAATGTATTTTAATACCACGTTCATAATGCCACAAAGGTACTAATTGACCAGAACATTTCAACAGTGCATCTATTAAGACTTCCATCATGCAAAAATAACCCCCAAAATTGCTAGTTTTGTCTGTGCTATCTATCTGTACATAGGTAGCTGTAATCCTGAAAGTCTTTATCTCTCTATCTCCAATACAATACTGAAATGGCTCATGTTACCAAATGAAAAAAAAAATAAAAATCTGGGTTTATGTTATGCCATATTAAAAGCTCAGCATTATTTCATTAAATAGCTACATTTGCTTTGTTTGATATTACAATCACAGATCTTACTCTTACTGACAATACATAATCCAAGATATTTGGCACCCTCTCAACAATTCCAGACTTGGAAGGATTATAGATGCGCTGACAGTTAAACAGAGTTAGAGTTCTCTGCCGAAGATAGATAAGTAGCATGTACTCTTTGATAAGTCCTATCAGAGCCACACTCTGACAGGAATTCCTTTACAATGCTACTAAATCTTATGCTATGAACCTCATTACACACACTGCCATTTGCCCCACTAGAGGCTGAACTCCCTTGCCACCAATAAATATATTACATTTCTTTCCCCAATTACATGCATACTGCTTTATATTCCAGATTCAAAATAACTGGGAGGGGGAGAAGATGGAATGCTTTTGTAACAGCATACAGAGATCTAGCCAGAATGCTTAATCTGGTTAGCTGTAAGACGAAAATCTGTCTGGTGGCTTTGTGACAAAGGAATGAGGCTATGTTGTACAATGCAAACACCTTATTTTAAATGTTTACAAACAGTAATTTCCATCATTTGCACAGAGTTACTCTGTTGAAAAAAGTTTCTATAGAAATGTTACAGGGCAGGGATTAAATCTTAGATCTTTAGTCACAATGATTCTTCTGCATGCCAGATTTTTACAATATAATTACCCACATAGGCACACACATGCAGAGCACAAGGATATATGCCAGCACCATTCAGTTAAAGCAGATCTAAGTTGACTGAACTTTCTTCTTTTATAGGAATATCATGATGCTATCTTCTCTAGAATTTGGTCATACTTTTACTCACTTAACTGGATGCTACATCATTACAAAATCCATTCTAAAATCTTTTCTCATCTTCAATAGAATTTGGTAAAATAACAGAGCTCTAGCAGCAAAAGCATTCCTGTATGTGTAATGAAGATCTCAGATCAGACATCTCAACACATTCATTTAAAGTATGTGTATTATAATTTCCTAGATTATTACCTGCCAAAGCTCAGTGGGTGGTCTCTGAAGGCCTACACCATCAGGAATCCCAGGTTCTTAGAATCCTGTCATATCTGTCTGCATCCACCCCCTCAATGTTTCCAGCTTCCATTCTTCTGCTTCAGAAAGTAATTCCCTTGGTAGCTGTCACATTAAGATATTGGGATACAGTCCTGCTGCTGCACTCTTGGATTCAAACTGAATCTGACTGTCAAGTTCACTAACAGAAAGTGAGTACAATCTACTGCAGTGCCTTGAGATTAATTTGCCTTGAGCTAACGAAAGTCAATTATTAATTTCAACCCTTAATTGGGATCAATAAGGCTTGAATGAAACTTATTAATACAAATAGAGAAATAACTGATAGGAAGAATTCATATTCCAGGTAGCTATTTAGGATTATATACCATCCAGATTTGTTTCTTCAAGTTCAGATATTTTTCAGAAAGAGGGAGATGACAGCTCAGAGTGTTATCACAGGAGCATATTTGGCAAAGTTTAAGAGCACAGTAAAAACTGGTAATGGGTTTAGAGCCACATGTAGTCAAACCAGCTTTTAACTACATATTATCACTATAGAGCTATTTTTTATATAAATAGGCATTCACTAAGGTGCCTCAAACACTTTACTGAGAGAAGTCTATTCCCTGCAGGTGTTAAGGCCTAACTCCTGATTGAGACATCACCTCAGACTCTTCACTTCCTCTTTTATACTCCAGTGATATAAATCAACTTAAAGCATGTAAAGCTTATTTATGTTCAAATGGCATTCTCTGAAATATGATCTAGAGGAAAATTTTATCCTTTGTCAGAATTTTCCTGCACGCTTAATTCAGAGCAAAACAAATCAGCACAAGAACTTACATATACACACTAACGTATCAGTTAACTGATTTTATATTTTTTAGTATGCTTACAAGCATGCTATTTTTAACTAAGGAAACTAATTTGATCTTACCGGTGGGCACAGGCAAACTTGTTTAGTTTCTTGGGTATAGATAAAAGCTGTCATAGACAGGATCTGAGCTGTGTATTTGTGTGCTTCATTTTTTATTGAGCACCATGGCTTGGCCGATAGTTTGCAGAGATAAAATAATCTGAAAGATATTTTCAAGCATGATATCAAGGGTAACACTTCCTGAAGTGCTTTGTCTATGGTGCTGTTTTTTCAGAAACTTTCCCGGTTTGTTGTTCCCACCAGTGTTATGATAAGGGTAGCAATTTTAGACACCTCACTACAAAATTTCTTTATCATTGCACTAAGTGAGACTAGCAGCTTGTATTTTCTACTCATACTAACACTAGTAGTGTCTACTGTTTTCATTGATAGTACTGTAATGGTTTTATAACTATGCACAGAAAGCAATAATAAAAGTTACAGTAAAATTAATCAGCTATGTATCTAGCTACCAGTGCTGTTTTAAAAATTATTGCCTTATCATGTGTATATTTTTTCAGATTATGATTATAACAAATTAATAATTAACCTTTGCAAGCAAATACAGAGAGCAGCATCATCCTCATACAATTAACTGTATTCACACAACAGACGTGTAAACTATATTTGGATCCAGGAGGGGGAAAAAACAGATTAATCTGTGGAGCAAAAGAATGCTTGTGAAATGCTTTCTTTTACAGGATATCCAAGCATGTAGGCTGGAACATGGAGTTTGGGGAGTTACAAGTATATTTAATACAGCTGCAAATTCCTTATTTCAATATTAAGTCAACATATCACTCCACACTTAAATTCTGCTAGCAGCAAGAAGAATTTCTCTTACATATCAAAAAGAACAAATCTAATAATTACCATTTCCAATCAAACTGATGTATTTGGGGGGCTGGAATTAATAGATTAGTTGCAGTCTTTGACCTTTGAAACTAAGTACATTGTCCTCCTCACAATGTCTAACAAGCAGCAACCAAAGTTCATTAACACCAGTTTCTTCGGTAGCTTGCTATGTCAATGTACTTCTGTTTTTTATCAGACTTCTAGACAATGATAAATTCTTATCTCCCATTTATAAAACAGTAAAATAACATGAGGAGGAACTGACAGAGAATGATAGATGACAGATTTATCTTTTCAAACTGCTCCTGGAAGTATGAAAGCATCTATAGCTGGTTTGAACACAGAAATGTTGGTTGAACAAAACAATTTGGACCATTTATTTACCTTGCCAGACTTTCTTTGTCATGGAAGAAACCTTCAACACTGATAAAAGAGGATGGTGAACCCTAAGAAAGATTACAATTCTATAAATCCATAGTAATAACATTAAAGCTGTTGCACTATAGCTACTTTTGACAATCAGATTATTGAATAAATAAGTGAATATGGTTCAGAAAAAATGTGCCGTTTTCACCAAGAAATCAAATAGGATATACAGTTTTTCACCTTGGAGAGGGAGAAGGGGCATCAGTCCTTTAGTTTTCATTGATTTCAGCTGTTCAGACTTTAAATGGAACAGACTAGGTTATTAGGTTCAATCAACATTTTACTTGGATGTTTAAACACAGCCCATTAGGTATGAAGTTAGCAAGTAACTAACTAAAGAAGTGAGCATGTGAGCAATTCAACAGTGTTTCAGCTGATCTGATGTTTCAGATCATCTAATCACTCTCACAATTTTTTTAAATTATTTTCATTTGACACTATTACATTTTATCATTCTGTCCCTTTATTCTTGAAGTGTTAATTGATGACTTCTATATATGTCAGAAAACAACTTCAGTTAAATTTACTCTGTTACAGATTCTATCACCTATCTCCTTGAAGAACTATGTTTCAGGGTTTGACTGATGAGAGATACTTAGACTTGGAGGAATTCTTGAAGCTTCAAAATACCCATCAATATCAATGTAAATGTTTAAAAGGAAAGAATTTGGATATCACAGATTTAAAAAAAAGAAAGAAATAAAAAAAATCTCTCAAGAGCAGTCTAGAAGACCCCATATGTTTACTCACAAAAAAATCTGAAAAGCAAAGGATTAAGTGTTTATAGTGTAACTACCAGCGGTGAAGTCTCAACAGTCTTTTTTTATAGCTAGACATCTAATCTTTTGAAAGACGTCACAAGTTTTCATTACAGCTAAAGGACTGATGCCCCTTCTCCCTCTCCAAGCTGCACAATATAATTGTCTTTTAACTACAGAAAGACATGAAAACATTTTGATGGGGGGGGAGAGGGTGGGGAGAAAAGATTAAGAAGGAAAAGGATTTTCTTAGGTGGAGAGGAAATTTTTTTTATGTTTACTTTTAAAATCAAGACTCACTTGCTTTTTTTTTTTTAAATATAAATTTCTTCCAACCTCCTGCCCAGTTTTATGTATTTATCCTTCCTTATTCATAGAACAGAAAAGTAAAACAAATCATCGTCTTCAAAAAGAAGGATAAATATATGGCAAATTAATTAACACAGTTCTGAAACATAAGGGTTTATGAAACTACAGGGTGTGTTAGTTTATTCTTGGATTTTAAAGTAGCAATTTTTGGAGACTTATATCCTGTGCCTTTTTATTTAGCCCAAACTTCCTTTGACATAACTTGGAAGGTCTTGACATGGAGAAAATGTGAATTAACCTCCATATACATTGTCTAGCTTGGCATTTTCCTGAAACTTTCCATGTTTATTGTTCCTACCAGTTACTACATGGGTAGCTATTTTAGACTTCTCACTGTAATCATTTTTATCATGTCACTTAACCTTGCTCTAAATGAGACTAGCAACTCATATTCCCTAATGCTCCAGTGGATAACATTGTTTTGTCACCAGAAATTAACAACTAAGAAAAGTAAATACAAGTTCCTATGGAATGTATTTCAAGAGTCTAGACAGATACTTCAGCTAGATACAATTCTATGGTACTGCTTCTAGTAAAATATCTCACTGATTTACGCTGTTCAGTTTTCTTGACTATCTTCACAAAATTGATTTTGCAGCAATCTTTTTTTCTAGCAAAATCTCTGAATCCTTATTCTACTGTAAGTACTAACACAACTCTCAGATGCCTCTCAATGCAAAATCCCTCAAGATCCCATTATAGAATACACCACAAGGCTACCAGAATAATGTAAAGATATCGCATTTTTAATTTTTTGCAGTAGTGAGCATATTGGAAAATGAGGAAAATGTTCTGCTGGCACATAGTATTTAAAATACTATATGATCTTATGCTATTATTTGCTTGTTAAAATTAACAAACCTAATTTCTTTTTTTTTTCCCAGCCTATAGAAATTTGGGGTTTTGCTCCCACATAGAAGTAGCTCTTTAAAAAAGTTTTTTTTTGCCGATTTAACACCTCAGAATGTTTTCTTTTCTATGTGCTAGATGTCCCCAGGCAAAATAGAACAGTGTCATCCCTTTTTCACCACTAAAAGGAGACAGTTGAATTGTTTTACCAGTCTTTCCAAGAAACCTTTGAGTGAAGCCTAAAACAGCTCCCTGAAAAGCATCTGTAATTGGTAACAAGATATTAATAACAAACCCCCACGAAAGCAAGAGCATGACAGAAAGTACCAGATCTTTCTCCAACTTAAAGTAACTGCATAGCCCCTAATATCTTCCGATAGTGTCAAAGTAAGTATAAATACATCAGTACATAGCCAACTTTCAGTTTAGAAAGTTTGCCACGATAAAACAGGGTTTATAAAAAACTTTGATGAGTTTCTCTCTTTTGCAGACCCATTTCACAGACTGACAACGATTCTCTAAGAAATTAATGGAAGGAACGTGGGTGGGTCACTCAGTTCGTGATATTATTTAATTCTTTCTTCCTCTTTCTGCTTTATTATTTCATGCTACCTGACTAGCTGTTTTTCACATCTTTACAAATATAAAGCGGACTTCCTCAAAGTGCTTTCCTTTTTCTTTCTGTACTTCCTCAACAGATGTTTTTGTTATCGCTATTTCAGATGGCAATTTTCTCAGAATTAAAACCAAAAAATACTCTCCCCCCAACCCAAGGCGTTACTTCCAGATTTAATATTTTGCTCCACTCCATAATAAAGAGGATGAGACTGCAAGGTATCTTGAAACTCTCTTCTTATTCTGAATTTCTGTTTGGCTAGCTGATTTTTGTTCATAAAGGGACTGATCAAAATTTGGTGTTTAAGAGAGCTTAGACAGACAAGTAAATATAGATACACACAAACACATGTGTCTTACTATAACATTTCTTGGGCTGTTACAACCTTTGTCTTTATTCCTGTTAAGATGCACAGACATAGCATGGAAACAGAAATTGCATTACTTCATCAATTTTCAGAGGATGATAAATTAAACTGAAAAGCTTTCAATATGTTAATGCAAAACTAGCTTTTTATTAAGTAAATTACATATTTTGTAATTTTTTAAAAAATCTGTTTAATATAGAATTACATTAATAGAAATAGAAGAACACCTTTTAAAAAAAATTAATCAAAATATTTAGAGTTCATAGCTTTCTGCTTTAAATTTTCAACTAGTTAGGATAAATTTAAGAGGTGTTTTTCACATTTATTGTACTCTCTATATACACTGATTCTAGATAATTAAAAATGCCTGTTCTTACTCCCTGTTGACAAACCTTTCTTCCCACATCTCCCAAGACAGAGAAAGAGTTTGTAGATTTGGGGGGGGGGGGGGGGGGGGGATATTTTAGGATGTTTAGTAATTTTGTAGGAGAAACTATTTTTTCTTTAATCCCCAGAGCTAGATTTAGAACTCTGTGGCTTGTCTGATGTTTTTAAAAATGACTGTATTGTATGTCATAAACAGCACCAGCACTTATAAAAACAAAGTGAATGTGAATTGCACCAATTCAGTTTTGTGAGGTGCTAAACCAAAAGTATCTAATATCCAAAAATTTTTTTCTAAAATTAGTATACAAGGTAATTAGCAAGATTTTAAGTATTCCATATGATCATTTGGGTCATTCATAATCAGTCAAACTGAAAAAGGTTAACACCAATGAGGAAAGTTTAAACCACTTAAAATTCATTCTCAGATGAACAATGCACTGGGGAAGAGGATCAGATTACTTAATATAGGCTCATTTCTCCTCTCCAACCAGGTAGCCTGGGCATACATCCCCAGCCAGACTCTCTTGGAAACTGCATCTTCTTTTCTCCACTTATTTCAATGGGAATTGCACAAGTGTTACACAGTGATAACTCTAACCCTCTGTTTACATGGAAGACAATTCTTTTCATGGATTTCATTTGGTTTGTACCATTGAGGTAAGAGGTTAAAGACCAGAGAAAAGAGCTCATACTATTTTTATTTTTAAAGAACGTGCAGTATTTGGTCAGGGGGGAGTTCTTTCTTCTGATCTACCAGATATCATAAATGAATAACATATCTCACTTTCTCTTTAGATTTCTAAGACATGAATACATCTCAAATTTAATCCTTTTTGGGCACATCAAAACCACTATTGGTTATTACCCTTTGCCGTCACAGAAGAATCGTGTACAAGCACCACTTTAAAATCACTTCCACATGTCAAAATTTTAAAATATTCAGTAAAAATCCAAGATCTCTGGTAACTGTTATAACAGATGTTTCTTTGAACTTAACATAGACTAACCTTAGTAGTTCAGCACAGTATTTATACCAATGCTTATTTTTATTGGGGGCACTTTCACCAACAATTAACATTTGAATGTTAAGGTTAGGACCAATTCATTTTCTTCTAAAATCTGACATAACATTTTTGGAGTGCCAAGGAGAGGAGAGATTAAATTCATTTTATAACAGATATATCCCTTATTCTCTGTGGAGTACACTCCAGTGAGAAAGCAGAACTAAGAACAACCCAATGCACCCATGTTCTGCAAGCAGAAAGCATATCTGTTCCCTAGACAATAGTGTTCCTCCTAATCTCTAGAAATACTGAGCTTCTGACTTCTCGTTACCCAACACGTAGGTTTTTACACAGCTTTTCAGAAGAAAGTGGTAATAAGACAGCTGAGAGAATAAACTCTTTTAAGATAGGGACCTTTATATATAAAATACATGCATTCAATCATATTTGCCTCAAACACAATGATTTGATGGCTTAAACAGAATGACACTACTTATACGAAAAGCTGGTAAAAGCTTTAGATTAAAATATATATCATGCTGTATATGTAAAGTGTGTATGATTAGTTTTTATTAGCTTATTGGTTTAAATTCCTCCTTTTTATGCAGGTAGGAATTTTAGGCAGTTTACCACTGTCCTCAGCTGGGCCTATAGATTCCAATAGGAGCTGAATGTTTCCCTTGATTTTCAGGTGACCTATTACAAACTAATAAGCAAAATACCTTCTTTAAAAAAAAAATTTATATATATATAAAAAAATTAAAAGAATAACCAAGCAATGTCTAATCGAGCAAAAGCTCATTGCATGTAAAGCTAGTATACACGGAAACCCAAATTTTAGTTACATAATATTTTCTCTGTTGAGAAACTGAAAAAGAAAACACATAACTATTTGTTGAATTCTCAACTAGAACGTGGGGGTTTCAGCATTCCATAACTTTAAGCTAGGACTGAAAGTAAAAGAATCATTCTAGAAGCTAATTAATATAACATGTAGACTACAGTATTCGTTAACATTAATGAAGAATAACTTACCACATTCATTTCAGATTTTTGAACCTCAGTGAGAAGGTCATAGCCTGAGGTGAAAGGAACAGCCCTAGAGACAGTGCCAAGAAGTTAAAATGCCAAGGCCTATTTTTATATGCTGCTTCTATTTTTAGTTATGTCATGATGGAAGTACAGAGCCTATGAAAAGATCATATTCTCAAATGAGAGCAAGTACTCAAATTCTTTATTGTAAATGAAAAGCAAAAGAAACCAAACTTGAAAAATTGTTAGGTAAAATATAACAGACTTTACTGGATCATAAAAGGCCAGCAAAAATAGCTTCAAAACCATATCCTCTGAGAAAATCAACTTTAAGGAGCTACCCACAGTTTTACCCAATTAATAAAATATTCCTTTTATTGTAATTACAGCTACAAGAAAGTGCAAATGTTTCCCAATTCATACTTGTCTGCACCCAAGCACATTTTCCCATGATCAAAGTTTAGCAGTCAACTTTTTAATCCTGCTCTACCAACCAAAAAAATATCAAACCTTTCAACTGATTGCATGCAGAGTTCAGAACTGGTGAGCAGTACTACAGCTTGGTTCAGTTGTTGGTTCAGTTACTCAATCATTAGTCGCCTTTAGCTGTTTTCCATCCAATAGAAACGTAAACTGAGGTAATCCTACAATCTAGTTAACTCGTTTAACTTCTGTATTAATTATTGAAGTACCCAAGGGCAGCTATTTCCCATGCAGTTCAAATTTATGACTCTGATGAATACTTCTTTATAAAACATCTTATTAAAGGCCACTAATGTTGTTTCTTCCTAATGAAATGTTTCTGTAAAACAAGTCCACAACTTGCATTCATTTTATCTAATCACTAACATGTTATAACAACAAAAATCTAGAACATTTGTTTACTCGTTGATTTCAGCTAAACCAAAGATGAGGACTTACACTATAATATGCAGCAATGACCATTTACAGTTTAGTAGCATGTCATAGGTTACTAACACATCATGGACACATATTGTCCAGGACACATTTATTTTTATAACCATTTGCATTACGTAATCATGATTGCATTGTGTAAGACAGTCTTGCAGCATGGTTCAAAGAACATCTAATGTTTTAAAGCGCTAACTCCATTTCATCTCATTTTTCAGATATCTTTCCTAGTCAGTGAGAAAGAATACTTCCTAGGAGAAAACAAACCAAAAAACAGTATGCACCAAACAGTACGAAGAAAGAAAACGGTGCAGAACAGCCAGAGATTATTTCAGAGTGACATCAAATATAGGAATAAATAGTACTCTCATTATCTGTGTACTACATGCCCTGTTGCTTTTGCTTTTAATGCGGTCATGTAAGCAATTTAGCAAGACAGCAAAAACCAAATGAGAGCATACACCAGTGACAGAGCAGTCAAGGCATTGAAACTTCTACTAAAATACTGTAAAGAAAACTAAAAGTTTAACTTTAACATCAATAAAAATATTTTTTTAAAATCTTCTGTGAAAAGAACCACAACTAAGTAGACTATCTTTTCTTCAAAGTACAGGTGGAGAAACACTCTGCCATTGTTGAAAGTAATTACAATGAGGAATTTTAAGGATAAAAAATATTCTATGCGGTGTTTTGTGCAAAAAAGAAGAATTACTAAACAAACTCCAAAGGAATGAAGCCTAACATGCTAATCACATCCAAAAGATAGTCAAAAGTAGTTTCACAAGGTATTGGCAATAAGATTTTAGTTAGTTAAAGGTTTTTGAGTATCTTATAAATGAAAAACATATTACAAGTAGGATTTATTATACAGATTCATATATACATTCTTTCTTGATAACTCAATCTAGTTTCAACAGTTGTTATAGAAGGTCCAAAAAAAGAACGTGTTAACACAGATCTAATTCTTCAATCAATTTGTATGCAAAAGCAAACAGCTTCACTAGGAGTAGTAGAATCTATGCAAATTGCTCTTGGGTCAAAAAAATCTTGGTGTGAAAAGCTCCTAACAAAATTAATTCCCTTTAATTTGTTGTACTACTAGCAACATTCATTGAAATAAAAGCACTGGAATGAATACATTCCCATAATCTGTTCACTAAGAATGATTTTTTTTTAATGCTATATAAAGCAACTTCCAAGCATAGTCACCATCGCACTCAGCATCCTTTTAATCATAAATTAGTAAGTTTTGAAATGTCGCTATATATGTTAACCATTACAAAATGTAAATCTGCAATTTAAATAGCTCATTTTAGCTGATACTCTTTTTTTAAAAAGAGTATCGAAATATCTGATTTGATTCAGTATTTTTAAAAGCGTGGGAGCATGAACTGAAGATGCCTTAAAGAACGTAAAGGATCTCTCACTGTGTACACCACTAATTGTGTTTTGAAAGTGATTATCACTAAATACCACCTATTTGTAGATTACAATGATTTCCAGTCTAAAGTGTATGAAACATGCCCATCTCTGTGTGCTATGATATCACCTTCATCCAACACAGGGGTTGAATTTCATAGTAGGTTCTTTGAAAAAGTAATAAGGCATTAATAACAATACTGAAGTTCTCCCAACTTTCTGCATGCACTTATACGAGATGCTTTAGAATTTCTTTACAGAGAAGCACCATGATTTCTAGGACCAAAATCCCTTGGGTCTGAGGGTGTCGGCATCAGCAGCCACACGCACACAGCTCTACACCTTCGCGGCAGAGCATAGTACTCACGGCTGAGTCTCTAGGACTCCAGGCCACTGTTGCTCACTCTGTAGCACGTGGCTGACAGCAGCCAGCTCAACAACTACCCTCTGGAAGAGATTCCTAATCTTGGAGGGGGCTCCAGTGAGACATTAACACAGCTACAACCCACCTCAGCCACAGCACTGTCACGCTGTTACCCAGGAACAATCTAAGGTGCAGAACCAAATCATCAACAGAGCTGGGAGCGGGAAATTTAATGGTTTCTGTCAAACCTTCTTAAGCCTGAACTTGGGATCTATAATATTCTGTGAATGTTGCATAGTATTATCTGAAGAAATCTAAAAGGGCAGTCCTTAAAAGTTTTTCTTTTCATGTTCAAAGTCAGAGCAAGATTTTTGCAGTCCTCAAAATAATCATTTTGCCATCAGCGCCTTAGTTAAGCACTTAAGATGACATAACATTAAATTTTATTTTTATTTTACTTTCCTTCTTTTGCAAATCTCAACACAAATAGGCCTACTTTCTAATCTTGCTAAAATTGTTTCTAAATGAATATTTGAAAACAAAATATTGTACCACCAAAATCACTGAAAGTAAACCTGAATGTACAAATGATACCAACTATACCTATTCTCATCAAAGCTTGGGGGGGTGGGGGGTGGAGAAAAAGAAAAGCAAGACCAATATACAACTGAATTTTTCAAATTTTTTCATTTGTACAGGAAAAAAAAATGTAACAGCAAGATAAATTTATTCTTCCTGTTGGCACAACTTCTAAGGGTGCACCATTTAACTAAGTCTGGCCCTCTCCTCTCTTAGCAACCACATCTTTGTTGATGAGTTTTTCAGATGTCTTGTCAAGAACCAGCTTCTTAAATACATTAGATTTAATAAAAGTATCAGTAGGAAGAGGAAAAGAACAGAGCATGATATGTAACTGTTACATCAAGTTAGTAACTTCTTCCTTTAAAATAAGTCAGAAATGAGGTCTACTCCTGAATCAGTGGAAGCAAGCAATGGGGTCCCATATTTAACAGATTAAGTCCTTAGTATATTTGTTTCTACACAGAAACTATTTAAATTATATAGCTTTCTCTTGAAGAAGATGTTATAGAAGATAATCACAAAAGGAACTTTCAAGCTATCAGCCAATGTTCCAATGCAATTCTTCAAACATTCTTTTTTGATTGTTTTCTTCATCTAACATACCTCCTATTGATCAGTTTCATTCTGTTGAGGATCCCTAAGAAAGCACACAGTACCTATTTTGTGGGATTCAGACAGATATAAAGATTACATTAATCTAATTTTCCAAGCATATGCTGTCTCTAGAAAGAAACCAGGAACTGGAAATCTCAAAGGGGAATATGAGTCTTTCGGAAAATAGCAGGAAAATCTCATAAATAGGAACTCTTTGATACTGATCTACACAGTGGCAGAAAACTATTATATTTTTTTCATGATTGGCAATATGTTCTCATTTCTGAGATGGTCTTACTTCTCTCAAAAAGAACTAAAGCTGTGCGCTTAAAATAGCTGAAAAACAGCTGTTGGATTTTTCACAGTAGTGGGTTTTATCCTCATGCTACATATAATGCAAACCAGTCATTTGACTAATACATAGTTACAGTTACAGAAAACATGCCTTCACAATATAGTCTTTCTTGCTAATGACATACCAATAAAATATTCCCCTTCACTTGAGTTTTCATGTGGTTTATTTTTTTTTAACACTATCATAACCATTTGGCACAAGAGTAGCTTTACTCGTATGCATGAAGTTTCCCATCTCTGGAATCATCTGACCAGTAGAACCCTTAGCTGTAAAGGGGGAAGACTTTCTACTTTTGCCTGTTTTATAATCCTGTGACATTTTAAAGTTTCTCTGGTGACTGGAGAGTGTACTAAAAATACAATACTTTATCTGAAGAACAGTTTTGCATACTTGCACTTACCTCAGATTCCACCATCATGCAAGAAAAAGCTATTTCAGTTTAGCTTATTAGATTTGGCTTATAGTATTTTAAAATGTTCTAAAGAATTACATTTTGCAGTTATCTTAGCTAGACAGATATAAATCAATGTCTATCAATCTTCAGTTAAAATATATTAATTTACTATTTGAAAATGCATTTTCTATACATTGGTAAAACATTTAAACCTTTGGAAAACAGTTTTGTTACAACATGATCCCCTGCTCCCTTAATTTTGAGGTAGATACTGCTTTTTGCTTCATAATGTAGGTGCCTGTAGAAGGAAGTCTGCATTAATTTCACCATAAACAAAGCCAAAGAGATGTTTCATTCAGTAACCACCAAAAGATTTATACAAAGGCTGAAAAAAAAAAAACCCAACCAAAAAACCCCCACAACCTGGTGGCAAGAGCTATCCCTATACAAATAATCCTCTCAAAATGTCTTCTTTTTTTTTCTTCTTTGTTTTTGCTTAATAATTTCATGCATGAATATGGGCCTCAGAAACTGGGCAATCTAAGTCTGCCTGTCCTGGGGTATGGGGACATGCAGAGAGAGAAGGGAGCAGGGGAGGAATTCAAGTTCAAAATAATTTCATAGCTATACTTTAAATAATAATTTACCATAATCTGCTCTATGTCTAAAACTTTATTTACACTAATCTGACTTTTGATTTCACAAGTCTGTTTTAAAAAAACAAAACACATCCTAAATACGTAGAAGGGACTTGCCTCTCTCCTCTCTACCACATCCTATGAATGTGCTGCTGTATTCCAGAGAAAGACTTTCCAAAGGTGGCAGGGTAAGCATGTGTGAATAGGAGAGCTTTGTCCTCTGCAGCTATCATTGTGTTGTCCCTATCGTCCACAAACGCAGAGGGCAGATGAGAATTGAATAGAAACAGACCATGCAGTTGTAAAACCCGGTTCTTTATTTATTTATTTTTGCGACTGAGTAACACCTCTCGTTACAATTATCAGCTCAATGGCAAAAAGCTCCCCGGTGTGCTGTGCATATTTTCGCAGGTTCATTTGTCTCCTCCTGTGGCATCAGTTTAAAAAGGTTCCTAAAGAAACGCCACTAACAACCATTTCTATTTCAAGCCTTCAAAGCCAAAGCTGAGCACAATACAAGGCACTGGTAACTGATCTTTAGGTTTCAGTCCACAGACTTTTCACACTGGGAATAGATCCCATCTGTTTCCTCTTTATGCACCAGCCTGTAGAAAGCCCAGATCTGGAAACTGCCTCCGTACAGAGCAGAATAGAGCCGGCTTTCCCCAGCTGACGGTATAAAGAGCCCCATGATTATGGACAGCTTTCTCCTAAGGCTTTCTACTCCTCTTTTCTCCCTGGTCTGTAAATACATGGTGTGGTTTTCTCGATGTGGGGTTGTTTGGGTTTTTTTTAGAGGGGGGAGAAGAGGGCAGGCTGCCTCTCTTTCCTTGCCCCTTGTTCTCCCTTTCCTTCTTCCTTGGCAGAGGTTTCCCCATTTACAAACCCTCACGCAGGGAACATTTCAATTTCAAGCCTCAATACAACCAACCACAGGCAAAGCCCCCTCCTGCTTTGGCACCAGAGCGTGAGACATTTCCCCCATCACCCTCCCTCCCCAAGCAAGCTGCTCTCCAGATGGATGCTCGCGGCTCTCCTTCTCTACTCCCTTCGCCTCTTCGCTCCCCGTCCCGGCGAGAGGGAAGGAGGGGCGCAGAGAGAAGAGGCGTCTTTTGGGCAGGGGGGGAACAGGACAGAGCAGGAGGCTTTGATCCCGAGCACCACCAAAGTCCTTAACTCCTTGCCTGCGGGACCTTCCCCTCCCCAAGCACCCTGCCCTCGCCTCCCCCAGCAGGTCGGTCTCCCTCAGCCCCACACCCTGCCCTCGCCCCCCCCAGCATGGCGGGGGGGGGGGGGGCTCCACCGCCCCTCGCCCTGCTCTCCCCCTGCCCACACACAGAGCGGGGGGGGTCTCTTCAGCCGCACAATGGAGAATCCCCCCCCACACACAGGAGGGATCTCCTCAGCCCCACACCCTGCCCCCGCCTCCCGCCCTACAGAGGGGGTCCCTCAGCCCCACAGTGGAGACTCCCCCCACACAGGAGGGATCCCCTCAGCCCCACACTCTGCCCCCGCCTCCCGCCCCACAGAGGGGGTCCCTCAGCCCCACAATGGAGACTCCCCCCCACACAGGAGGGATCCCCTCAGCCCCACACTCTGCCCCCGCCTCCCGCCCCACAGAGGGGGTCCCTCAGCCCCACAATGGAGACTCCCCCCCACACAGGAGGGATCCCCTCAGCCCCACACTCTGCCCCCGCCTCCCGCCCCACACGGGAGGCTCCCCCTCAGCCCCGCGCCCTGCCTCCCCTCCCCTCAGCGCGGCGGGAGGCTCCCCTCAGCCCGGCACTCACTACTTGTAGAGCTGCTGCAGGCAGAGGTCCAGGCACTCGCCCTCCACCTCCTCCTCCGTGATGTACTCCGAGAGCGGCCGGGGCAGCGGGGGCAGCGGCGGGGGAGGCGGCGGCGGGGCGGGAGGCTGAGGGTCGCCGGCGTCGCCTTCGCCCTCCTCCGCCTCGGCGGCCGTTCCCGCTTCTCCCTCTGCCCCGGGCTCCTCGTCAGCGGCGGCGGCGGCCGCGGCGTCGGCAGCGGGGGGGGGAGCCGGAGCCGGAGCCGGCGCCGGCTCTGCCCCGAAGGGCCCGCGGAACTCGCCCAAGAACAGCTCGAGGAAGCGGCGGTAGCTTTTCTCCTCCGCGCTACCGCCGCCGCTGCTGCTGCCCGAGCCGCCCGCGGCCATTGCTTCGCATTCCCGGCCGCCCGCCGGCGGATCAGCACTGCGCCCGCAGAGAGCTCCCTGCCTGCCTGCCCGCCGCCGCCGCCGCCGCCGGCAGCCGCCTCCCGCCCGCCCGCCTGCGCGCGCGCTCCCGAGCCGGACCCGCGGGGGCGCGCACGCCGCCGGAGGAGGAGGAGGAAGGCGGGGGAGGGGGTGCGCGCCTGGGCGGCGGGAGCGCGGCCGGCGCTGAGGGGACTGAGGGGTCCTGAGGCGCGGCCTGAGGCGGCGGCGGGTGGGGGGAAGGCCCGGCCCGGCCCGGCTCGGCTCGGCGGCGGGAAGGAGGCCGAGCGGGCGGAGAGGGGGACGGGGAGAGGGAGGGGGGGAGGCAGGTGGAGGGCAGGCGCGCCGATGTGATGAGTCATGCGAAGGCAGCCAGACGCGTAGGTTCCTCACAGGAACCCGAAGGAAACCTGAGAGCACATTCCCTATTACCTAATCTCTGCCTCAGGATTTCCCTGCGCTCATCGTTTCCGGCGCCGGTGTCGCCTCCGCGGGTTCCCGCTGGGCTGCCAGGACGCCGGGCCGGAGGGTAAGCGGGGCCGGGGCCGGGGGCGGCTCGGCCCGGCCTCACCTCGCGGTGTGGGGGCACGGCTGCCCCGGGCTGGCTGCCAGGCGGAGCCTCTGAAGAGTGGTTTTGAAATCAGAGTGGGTTAGCGTGAGGGAAACTGGCGATTAAACATAACCGCGTTTCAGGGAAAAAAAAACAACCAACCAACCAAAAACTCCTCTCTGGAAAGCCTGCGGTGTGGCGTGTGCGGCTGAGGTTGACCTGGCGGCCCGGTGTGGGGCCCGGGCTGGGCTCCCCCTGCTCCTCAATATTTCGAAAATACTCCCCCCTCTTCCCGGGAAGGGCAGCTTTGGGGTCATATTTACCCATTTCCAACGCTTAGCGGCAGAACTCGTGACGCTGATTTACGTCCGAGATCGGCGTATGAGCAGCCATATGGATTCATAAGCGATGCGTTACGTGGTATCTACACATTCGATGCTCTGGTAAAGGAGCGTTCGTAAGTAGCCGAAGATGTCACACCGAATGAAACTTAGAAGTTGTAGCCAGTCAGTGGGAGACAAACTGTAGTTGATATTCCAAAGCTGTCTAATAAATGTCTTTCATTTGTGAAAGGCGTTTTGGCTTGTCTTACTCATTGCGGCTGAAAAGCTCTTTTTGGAGCTATCGGGACCATAAATACCAACAATGAACAGGTGTAATTGCCACACATTTAAAATAGCTTGTACACCTGTGAGGGAACGGTATCCTTAATGTCAGATATGCCTTGAAAAATGGCCAAATCGCAAGCCTCATGTGCAAAAATATTCTCAAATTTTAATGGATTGTAACAAGGACAGTAGCTTGCTGAAACCTGTTGTTCTCTGCATTGTAGTAATTACCTCTCCGTGTCAGGTGCTGCTGTAAATCCGTCTTCTGTTTGGTGAATTGTTATTTCAGAGCCAAACAAATTCTAGAATATTTCCGGCAACTGCATTGACTGATCATATTGCAATCTTGTGAATATGTAAAAGCCCTGAGAGTTAAAAATGTGGTTGTCACAGTTAGTCTTAGTCTTTCACAGCCAAAAGCTATTAAAGCAACAGAAAATTGCATAGCTTCTCCTGAAAGAATATCTCTAAGTACTTTTTTTTTAGTATACCATTTATATATTTTCAGTTTAACGTTCATTTATTTAGGAATACCAGGTGGGTTTGAGAGGTAAATAACACTGCAGTTCTTTTTGAAGGGGTAGCCCACAGTTGCAGCTGATGATGTCATTGCTGGATTTTGTTTGTTGGTTGTTTTTTTTTAGGTTTGTGTGGACTGCATCATCAGTGAGTCACAAGCCTCAAGAGAATGCATATCCATGCAAGTATCAAAAAAGCAGGTTTAGGTTCATGATTAGTTGTTTTTCACTAGTAATTCAGAGGCAGTTGGCATTTCTAAGAAACTATAATCCAGATAATCTTAGGGTAATATCTCAATTCTAAAAATTCCTATTATAACATAATATCTTAGGGAAGTAACAGCTAATTCAACAAGATGTATTATTAGATTCGTGTTGTATGACAAACAGCAATTAAGGCTCTCCAAGAAAAGATTCAAAAGCATTTGGATAGTCTTTTTCTTAAATTTTTGTCAATCATATCTTTTTTTAGTTGTTTCAAACAGCACATAAGAGTATCTGAGAGTAATACCTACCCTGTTTCATGTTGAAATGTTAGTGTTACCAGATGTCCTTGATTCATCTTGGCAGTCCCCATGTGCTTTTCATCATTTGTCTAATTGCAAAGGACACTAATTAAAATGAAATAGAGTAGAACTTTGTACTCAGGATACTTTGTCAAGTTTTGGCACTACAGTCGAGTTAGTATTGTTTTGCTTCAATATTAAATAAAGAGCTTATGGCTTTAAGCCATGCTGACATTTGTTTCTGGGAGGGAAAGGTGAAAAACCATTCTTATTAACCTGCAATGTGGAACATATGGTAGCTGTGGGTGGTATGGCTAAGTTAGGCAGCCAGGAACCTGCTATCACTTCACTATGTGGAGACAGTGGGGTGGGCAATTACCACAGAAGGTAGCCACACTGTTACTTGCTGCTGTCCAGAAAAGGAAGCTCTAAATACAATGTATTATCAAGTAAAGCACTAATCTGTGAGAGGCCTGTTTGGTGCTATTATGAAATGTTTTTAGTATTCAGTAACTCTGGAAGCCAAATTTAGAATGCCTCAGTACCTCTGGATTGCTGGGTAGCAGTAGTATGAGTGGTTCCTACGTGATGAAGTTAGGTGGATGGAATAAATGCACAATTCATAGAATTTTGAGTCTGAAATCATTGGTTTGCAACGTATTGTCAAATAGAAGATAAGACTTGCACCTGGCTTGAGAAGGGAATGCGGGTGTTTGTATCCTTTCTGGCTTCATCCTGTTGCATTTAAAAAAAAAAAAAAAAAAGGTTTTACAGTGTTGTTTTGGAAGAAATCTGTTTTATTTTAGCCTTAAAATGAAGTCTTCCTCTTTCTCATTTTGCTGGTGAGAAATAAGCAAGATTTGAGCAGGCCTTGGGGAGGTGACCTGAATTGTATGGAGTACAAAAAGAAGTGCTTTTTAATTTTTTGTAACCTTTGAAAGTGATTCCTGTACACTGACAAGTAGAAAACATGTAGGGACATTAAGAATGATTTGACAATATTTAATATACCTATGATATATGCTCCAATACCATACAAAAGGGTATAATGGGAAAACCCAATGGTAAATAAATTGCCTTTCTAAAGTGATGTCTTTAAAAAGTAGGGCTTTTGCAGTAAACCAGAAGTAATTTTAGAAGCTATATTCTGTTTTCCTGGTCAGGTGAAACCACCAGAAAAGCAAGGATTTCCAAGCTTTTGGCAGTTCTCATTTTGAAGACATGTCTACTGTTGAATGTAGTGTTGTATGTGAGGTAATACATGAAATGATGCTTGCAATATACTGTTAAAGAGATTAAAATTCTCTGTATGTATTAATATGATCGATATCGGTCACCTTGTGAATGTGACTGTATTTGTCTGTTCCTTTTATAGCTCTTCAAACTCAATGAGACAATTATTGTTCAATTCACTGAAATAATTTCAGTTGGTTAAGAGTAAAGACAGCAAGAATTTGAAAGGAATACTGTGAGAAGGCTCTTGCTGACAAGCTGCAGCTAATTTTCTTAGGTTCAGTCTTTGTTCAACCGCAGTTTTAAAAGGCACAATAACTTCTGTTACTACAGTTTTACTGGCTCCTTTACCATAATAAGTACTGTATTAGGATGCTCTTAAATACTAAAGTCCTTATCTCTATTTCTTTCTCTTGCTCCCTTTTTTTTTTTTTTTTAAAGTTTTTGAGGTCAAGTCAGCTTTTCCAGTTTAATAGTCAAAGATTATTCTGAAATGTCCACATCCACTGCAAAACACAGGGTTTCAGGCCTGAATCCCATTTCCAGCTGTCATGGAAATTTCCAATCCCATTCCAAAGGAAAATTCCATTTTCAGCCTTCCATTCAGACCCCTGTTTAGGAAAGGGGGTTCTTTGAATAGCGATAGCGAGAAACGGGATACTAGTCCATGCCTATTTAGTTAGATTTGGAAATCTGTTGGAGAAAAGTATGTGGAAGTAAAACTATGAAAAGCAGAGCCCTTCAAAATGACTGAACAGGTCTGGAACACTGTTGAAGCAGATATAGCACAACATACATTGTTTCCTATTAACAAAGGCAAAGATGAAGTTTGTTACATCATAAAATCTTTGACTGACTGATTGAAGTGTGCCTGTAGATTAGTGCCCATGGGATTGCCACAGTAAAACACAGCTGACCACATAACACTTAGTAATGTGGTCTGGATGTTGTCAAATCATGAGATCATCCTGCAGGCAGAAGCACACCAGAGTCCAATATCTTCTTGTTAAGGTTGATCCACTACAGCAATCAGTCACTCTTCATTACCATAATTTCCTTTTACTGCTAAAGGGAAATGAGGGGCACAGGCCTCCGGGATATCAGCAAACAACAGAGCTTGCTGGCCGTTTTACTGTGCTGGGCCCTTCCTCTGTACTTCCCATTTTTGCAACACATTTCATCTGAGGCTGAAGCCCCACAGTACCACACTGTGTGAATATGGCACTACTGGGATTCCTAAGCCTGAAGCTCACTTTTGCTCAGAGGAGGCGATACAAAATGGTGTACCGCTTAAATCCCATTTATACTGTGTTCCAGGGGTTTAACAGTGTGTGCATATTCTGCCCTTTTGGGGTGGAGGGTGAAGTTCATCCTAAAATGAGAGCAAAATTTAAGGCAGGTGCCTAGTGGGATTTAAAAAAAAAATTATATTGGTTCTTTCGCAGACTTACTTTAAATGACTTGTTCATCATCTTACTGTAGATTAGATTCCTGATTCTGTGATATCCTGCTCCAGTCACAAGACCTTGAATTTTACAGTCACCTACTTAGAAATATCTCTAAAAAAAAAACAAAAAACAAAACACCAAATCAAAAAATCAATCACTTACATGAATACCAGAAACCAGCCACTGTTGTGTCCAGACCCTGGCCATTATTATTGTTAATATATGTGCTATAAGCATACAGATAAAATAGAATGGTAGGATTCACAGACTTTAAAGTGTGTATGCAGATGATGCTAACTTCTTTGAACAGTCTTAAATTCTATGACTTAGCCACAGAAGTTTGTGTTAATTATACAAAATAATAAATGAATAAATGACTTTGAAAGAGATACATTTATGTGATGTATTCCATAACATTTACAGTCCAATGTGTAGTAAGCTTATGTAGTAAAAAAAGGTGTTACAAATTACGTTACAATCTCATATTAACACGCTATACTTCACAGGCATAATTTTCATGCTAAGGAGACAACTTGTTCTTTAGTGCAAAACTTTTTATTTTAGCAACATATACAATACAAAAAGAATCAGTAAGTAGTTGTAACTGTGTTGCTAAAATTGCAGTGGTTTACACTAAATAAATTAGAGCATTAGAAGTATATGTCATAAATTCAGAACTCAGAAATAATGCAATGTGAGATACCAAGCTGAACAAGTATTCCAACAGCATATTTGGAGGTTTTGAGAAAAGCATCCGGATCCAAATAGAACCATTTATTGAGGGCTGTAGAGTTTCCTTTTTACTTTCCTAAATACATTGCTGGCTATTTTATATTCTACACATTCCCCCTTCTCATTGTTTGAAAATGAAATGTGATTTTTATTTTTATTTTTTTTTTAATATCCTGATGCTTCTCTGGCTCCATTTAAATCAATGGCAAGTAATTCTTGTAATAAAATGAACAGTATTAGCTATAATTCTTGGATAATGACTTAGTAAAAGACATACTTCTCTATGCATTCTTTCAGCATATAAGCTAACGTTTTTACTGCTTATATAGCGATTGAACTATTGCTTTTAATACCATTTATTATTTCTATAGATATAGTTAAAACTGTGTAGAACTTAGACTCTCTAATAAATAGATAAGTGCATATTGTATGAATATTTCTTGCTTGTAGGAAGCAAGACAGTAGTTTACAGTTTAACAGTGGGTGCATTTGTGAGTGAAATTCAGTACTGGGAAGGGGGCCAGTTCCCAGTGATTTCATTCTTCAGCATAGAACATTAATGCAGAAATCTTGCACCAGCCAAGGGAAGCCAACTCTCCTGACCCTAATCATCCAAAATGACTCTATGGCTAGAAGCCACAAGACGTTGAGTATGCAGCCTGTGGAGCTGGGGCGAGGGGAAGCCCAGGAGCAGGTACCAGCTGGTGCTGGTTCCTCGAGTTGAGGGGAGGACTGGTGCGGAGGAGGGCCGGGCAGGCTGCTCGGCGGCCCTAAGACACTGCCAGCTCCGGCAGCCGGTGGCTCACATTCCCCTACAGCCAGGCTCCTGCGTGCATACTCTTAGCAAGGCTGTTGCGCTTGAACTGCTTTGGGAACCACAGGTTAACTTCCCTGGTTCTCACCCTGTAAAAAGAAGTATTATGTCCCTTATGTACTCTGTTGTAATATTTGTGCTACTGCAATGTAAGAAGTGCTCTATTTATTCAATTTCCCTCAAGGTAGTCTGTCTTAGGACAAGAAAGCATCAAACCAGACTTCAAAACTTAATCAAATACATTTCATATAGAACTGGCATGTGTTAAAACAGTATAATATAGCTTAATGTGCCTTTCTAAATAATTATGATCCCGAGCACGGTAAAGACAATCTCTTCTGACAAGCTGGAACACAATGACTTGTCCTTCCAACTCACACATCTTCTTTTGTTCAGAAAAAGGGTGGAGTTAAAAAGGCAGGCAGTAAGGATTTCACCTTTGTCGTTAATCCATGAAATACCTTAGAATAAATCTGATTCTAAGTTTAGTCCCCCCAAAATAAAAAAAGGAACAGTAACTGAAATTCTACAGAAAAACAGGTATTCTACTTTAAATGTACTTTTCTCAGCACTGTATTCAATGTTCAGGTTAGCAGCTGAATCTCCTTCCACATTAGTCAACCAGTTTGTAATTAACTTCAATACGAGACTGATTGCATAACTTGAACCTTGGCTACACCTTCTTACCTTCAGTTAAGCTGTTTCTTCTTTGTGTTTTCTTAAATTTATTCTAGTTGGAAGCTAGTTGGTTTCTCAGTGTTTCATAATGGAAAAGGTGCAGAACACATAAAATCAGGAAGAGATAAATTGTTATTTTCCCTGTCCAAACTAAAGAGTTTCAAAGCAGGATTCTGGGCTTGAGAAGAAGTATGCTGTGACCACAATGTTTTCCTGTTGCCAAGCCCTGTGGTAGACACTGTATTCTTGTTGTGGTGACGAAGTAGGTTCCTACGCCACAAGTAAATGTCGTCCCTACAAAATGGAATAATTCTAAAATCAGCATGATAGTTAAAGCTCTTGGCTTTCAGAAAACTGGGACGTAAGCAGCAAATCGAACAACCTGTTCTGTTTTTGATTCAGTGCTGCGATGTTGGCTAGTTAGAATCTTACTTTCTGTGCAGTCACAAAATTCTCACGCCACTCACTGTTGTGCACTGATGCTGTGAAATGCAAGAGAATTCCAGGCACATGTAAGAAAATATCAACTTGCCATGGAAGATTTATTGGCGAGGCAACGGTCAAATTCTTTCTTTATATGCAATTCTAAGCCTGGAACAGCTTCCTTGTCTCCAGCAGATGAGAACGAAATCTGGCTCATTTAATCTAATTTTGTCTCCGCCAACAGATCCTTCTCTCTAGTTCTGGTCTGCAGAGCTGATTTTTGTAATAGCTTCAATATGAAAAAAAAAAAAATTTAAAAATCTCAGCGTAGAGAGCCTCCAATGTTTCCTCTGGACATTTTGTAACTCCCACTGTTAACCAGTAACTACACAATTTTTTTTATTTTGATAATGACGCCTGGAATACTGGAAGATCTAATGTTTACTCAGACAAAACGATTTATTGTGGTATAACAGGATCAGCATCTCAGCTGGGGCTTCTGGATGCTACTCTACTACAAACAAAATAAAAAACACAGTTAGCTGAAATTAGTAGTATATTGGAGACATGTCCTTACTCTCCTCACACATGGAAGAACGTGTTGAGGATATTAAATGAGAACACAATAAATTGAGAGAAATGGATTTTTCCATAAATACCAAACACGTTAGACAGCAGCTATCACTGGTAACCAGCAGTGCTTCTTAAAATATTGCTACAACATTCTTAATGGATGGTTTTCCTTGTGGCTACGTAGGCATGTGTACCGTGCTAGCTCCCCCCTCCTCTTGGACTGCAATATGTAGGAAGCTATTATTCCCAAATGGAGCATTTGCTTGCTGACATCACATGCAGTAGGATCCTTTTGTTTGCCTGTGTCTCCTGCATTGAAATGTTTGTCTGAGTCACAAATCCCGCTGCCTTTCTTCCTCTATGTCATGCTTGTTTGAGAGCTTCTCCCTGACTCACAGTTTTTAAATTTTGACATAGCCCAGTTTGCTGCATGGCAATTGAATATTTTTCCTTTTAGTATTTTATTATGCAATTTATATCTAAAGGCTATAATGATCCAAACATCACTGCCACTTTTTTTGCAGCTTTTTGAATAGAGAGGTTTTGTGACTCAGATTCAGCACTGAATTTTGTTTCAAGGCAAAGTCAGTTTAGTGTTACTAAATTAAAAATTAATGATAGTGACTCCCACAACTTGAATTCTCCATTTAGCCTGCTGGCTGAGTTTCCTCAGCTATAACATCAAGCACTATGCCAGAAAGGGGTCGTATGTGTGCACGTGTACTGACAAACACTTCTCATAATCGAAGTAATTACTGTTCTGCACTGCAGTACCTTTCTCCTCTTCTAATAATATTATTGATTTGTTTTCTCTTAATAAAAAGAGGACAAAACCCTGTTGTATTTTCAGTGTACATTCATTCTTTCACTTGGTTTAGATTCTGAAGCTGCTAATATATTGCTGGTGTTGTAAGAAGACTGAGTTTCCTCTTTATTAAAGCCACGAACAAAACAGATCCTGATTACAGAAGCCCCATTCTGAATGCTTTGGTAAAAAAAGAACATGGAAGTTAAGGGCTATGCAGCAGTTTGGTTCAAGCTTGAGTGATGGTAAAATATTCTTTCTTACTAAGATAGGAACATAAAATTACCATGCTGGATTAAATCTTTTGTCCTTCAGATCTAGTCTTTCATCCCTACTGTTACCACTACAAGATAAATGAGAAGGTCAAAACAGTGCTTTGATTGTCCTTGATCAAGGACTTTGCAGCAGGTAAGGGCTAATGCCCCAATCTGGCACAGCATTTAGGCATGTATTTATCTTAAAGCATCCATCAGCAGCTCCACTGCCTTCTGCCCTGGTCTGAGGCATGTAAGCAGATTGCTGCATGAAACCTTGTTAAATTCAGATACACAAAAACCCAGATGAGTGATTGAGACCTGTGTCATTAAATGTAATGCATTAGATGCTTGCATTTCATTGGTTTTCTAGCCAGAGTAAAAGAGTTGTAGTCTCCATCTCCCCCCCAAAAGCTGAAGCCTATTGTTATAGAAAACATAGATTTTTATTATAAAAGTAAAATTATGCCATACACAAAGGAATTTCCTGCAACAAAAATGTGCATATTGCAGTCTTAATGTTAAAATAATGTCCAGAGCAGGAATTTAAGTTAGAGTCTCTCAGGCTACCTTCGGTTGCACGTTCACTATGCAACTGTTCCCACGTAGCACAAATTTTTTAACATTCAACTTTTGAATCGCTGTTACTTTTCCTCTTCTCTCCGTGGCCGTTTGCGAGGGTTCATTTCAGTATCTTCTGCATTTTGAGTGACAGCTGGAGGCTGCACATCTCGGAAGCCATGAGACTGTAACATATAAGCAAAATCATGTGATAACACTTCTATGGATATAAAGCATGAGTAACTAGTTCCCAGAAGATCAGAATAAGGTATGATGCTGTCATTTATTTTAGATGAGCGGCCACAGAACGTTTATAGACCAGGCTAAGCTCAGAACGGCAAGCTTTTCGACACACATGCCAACTAATAACTGTCTCTTCATTTTCTTTTTAAAGATATTTTATTTTCATCAACCAAGCTATCATTTTCATTTTACCACTAATAACCCCTATGGCTACAAAGCACTGCTTCTCTGTAAATTAACTTATGTTGCCTATTTAAATAAATTAAAAGCCAAATCCTTCAGCCCTTGTTCAAGCTCCCACAGAAGCAAGGAGATGACTGGATTAATTGCCTCAGTCATTTTCAGAAACAAAACTGGATTTCTAAAACCTAGGATATTTTTGTTTCATGTATCTACTTAATGAACTGAAAACATCAGTGAGACATTGTAAGAGAACAGCATATCTGAATCAGTCTCTAGACTGCAAAGACTGTCCCAGCATAGTAATTTATGGGACACAAAGGGATGAGATCCTTTAACTGCCAAAAACTAAATGTAGAACTGAAAACTAGATGCAGCTACTCAGGAGAGAGCTTAAAGTGATCTATTTGGCTTAGTACCATTCGTATTTTCTGTTACTGTAGCTCACAATTTAATGGTTTTAAAAGATTTTAAAATACAAAAGATCTGGAAAATCAGTTAGTTAAACATGTCATCAATGCAGATGGAGATACTGAGATGTGATGTGAAGCCTGCAACTGTCTTCCCATCTCCAGACAAATGCTGTGCAGGGAGCACTGCTGACAGCTCAGTGAAGATGCACTGCAGTGCAGACTTAGACAGGAAAAGGGGTTAATCAGAAAAAGAAATTGCTTTCGGGATCCTAAATGCTCAGGTAGAGACAACAGGGGTCAGAGCATTTCAGGAAAGCTGACATTTTAGGTTGGTGCAGTGTGAAAAAGCAGGTAGAATTACTACCAGACATGTGACTTTTCTAAAATGCCAGCATCCCCCACACCAAGATCAATCCAAACCAAAACAAAACCCAATCAAACTGCTTTGCTGAAGTCTCCCATCTCTGTATTTCTATTTCTAAATGCCTCACCTCACACAGCCTGCTATGTTTTTAAAGGAACAAACAGCAAGAGGTGCCACAAGGGCAGAATTTGTGCAGTCCCTCTGCTATTATAAGCAACTCAAGTGTTATCCTAAATAGCGTAATGGGGAATCTTCAAGTTTAGTGTTTCACTGCTGCTTGCATCTAATCTCTGCCATTTCCCTTAGGCACAAAGGTGGATCTGTGGCCAAGAATCCACTTAATCCAGCATGCTAGACTCCCAGTGAAAGCATTCCAATGGTTATAAAGGCCAGAACACGATAAAGTAGGCTGCTTAGTATGGATGTTTTGCATTTAGTTAAAGGCATGTACCTTCTGGGCACAGTGCCTTGAAAATACAAGAATTTTGTGTATATTTGTGAAGCTCGTTAGTGTTTTTTAGATGGTGAGAACATGGCTAATGGAACCAAAGACCTACAAAGTTCAGATAGTCTTTGGTAGTTTTGAATTGTTCTTTGATGTTTTCTGGTGTCTACAGACTGCATCAAGATTGACAAAGGTAGATGGCTTTATTACTTGAGCAGTATTCTCATTGCTAGTCTGGCAGACCCTCCACAGTTCAGGGAAATACTAACAATTCCTACCCAGAATATAGGTCCTGGGTCTCTATCTTTCACGATGAAATAAGCGGGTCGCATTACCTGGGAAATTTAGGTGAATCAGATGATCTACTTACTCCCTTGTGCATAAATTGATTTATACTTCTATACTCTGCATTTAAGAATGAATCCTTATCGACCTGTGAAAGAAACTCTATTTCATTTGATAAGCATTCCACAGCTTCCACACTGGCTCAGAGTGGTGATCAACTTGCCAGTATGCTGGAAAGGACACAGCTGAAAAAGAGCTAGAGCTTGGTCACTAAGTTACACACTTCTCCATTGACTTACAGGCACTGAACAGCCAGTTTGTCAATGGTATCAAAGTATCTAATTTGCATAAGCCTAAACATCTCTGAGGATCTAGGCTTGAGGAATTTATTGTTTTTTAAATTATCTTTCTTTGTATGCTGGTTATACATAGATGTGCCAGGTCAGATTTGGAAACTTTGAACATGTATTTACATCTTCCAGTTTAACTACGGAGATGGGAATGAGAAATGATAACAGCAGACTGTTACCATCAGACCTGAATTTCATTAAAGAAACAGGGATAATACATTTTTTACCTACAGAAACGATCTGCTGCAGCAGCTCAACAAGATTAAGGGAAAAAACACAGGGATAATCTCAAATTTTAACTAATCTTTGATTAGGATGTACTCTCAACTCTATTTCAAGATTGTGTGCATTCACACAGAAGAAGAGAGCATAGCTGTTTTATAATTAATATGAAACTGAAAGGAAAAGGCAATTAAACTGTCTAAGATAAAATCCATCTGTTTGTCAGCTGGAGAGAAAGGGCCGCGCACTCATATCACATGATCCAAACAACCTTGGGATGTAGTCCCACTTACCCTTCCAGTCTTTACAGAACTATAAATATATATATATATATATATATATATTTGCAGTATTTCTTCTGTTCAGGTGAATACATTCAGGAGTGGAAAAAAAAATCTGATTTCTGTTCAACAGTTTGAAGATCTCATCTTACGGCAGCATTAAAATCTGCAGCAAATGCTATGGCAACGTGTTTCCATGAGGACACATAGCAAATAGTTATGGCATGTACCTATGTATCTGATATTTGAAGATATGAGTTGAGTGGTGGGTTTTTTTTAAACCTAAATACAGCTTAGACAGTATGTATCCTCATTAATATGTATCTAAGGACTCCACAAAAGAAAATAATCACAGGATTTAACTAAGGATGAATAAGGACTCCAGCCATAAGCTGGAAGTTCCTCATGTGATAATGACAGAAAAGAAAAATCTGTATATATTGGCGGATCATAGGGTCCCTAGTAGGATGGAGCTATGAAAGAGATAAATACAACCTAGGCTATATCAGGAAATGCACTTAAAGCAGAGATGTGGCAATATGGCACAAAGCACTGGTGAGAGCTCTGGAATACCATGTATGATTCTGGTCACCCTTGTCCTAAAAAGATAAACGCAGCTTGAACAGATGCAGAGAAGAGCCACTTGGGAAACAACAGTCTACCTCACAAGGGAGAAAACAGCTTGGCTTGTTCAAGTCTCCCAAAATGAAGGCTCAGAGAGTGCACGTTTGTTCTCTGTAATTGCACTTAGGCCAAAAGTTAGTATCAAGGGCAGATAAAATAAGCAGTACTAGCACAAGAACAGATGGGGACAGGCTGCCTGTAAATTTGATCTGGAAATCAAAATGTTTTAACTCTAAGAGGACTAACACGCTGGGTCATTTTTTCTAAAGAGGAAAGGTACAAAATATTCATAAACCTGGAGACATCCCAGTATTACTCATTATTTTCAGAAGGCAACTGAAAGGCAACACTAAGAAAGCAAACATCATTCTCAGATTTGTCTATGTGTCTGAAAGCTCCTTTACAGCTAACAATTTGCTCCCATCTCTCTATCTCCATCCCAAAAGAAATACTAACTGTAATGTGATACGGTATGGTTGACTCCTTCTGACTTGGTGATTTGTACAACGTCGCCAACCTGGTTAAACAAAAAACAGATAATTATGATTAGTGAATACAATAATAAAAATTCCAAGTAACCAAATGCCCAGACCCAAGTTTTCCCATAATTACGGAGTAGGTGACCAGTGGAATTCTTATGTATGTATTTTCATTTAGGTCATTTACACTGTGGATGCCAAATTCCCATCCTTACATGACCTGTCAGCTCAAATACAATGTACACCTACTAAAAAGAGTGAATGATTAATTAGCCTTGTTTCTTCACAGTATTTGATCACATTTTTTGAGCAATATTCACTATGAATTAATTCCAAATGCCACTTTCTTAAAATGCAAACAAAACTGGTTTTGAGCACAACTCTTTCCTACTCCATTAAGCAATCATTTGTTCATTGACCTCTCAAAGTTGGGAGATACCCTCAAGAATTCAAATGCTTCTAGGGATTTTTTTTCGAGAGATTTCACAACCCTGTCAATATAACCTAGTGGATGGAGAATGAGAATAAGGTGTTCTATTTCTAAGCCTGACCTTGCCACTGACATACAGCATAACCTTGAAAAAATAGCTTCTCTTGTATTTCTCCTCTAACACTTGCTTGATTTTGTGCATTTAGGCTCTAAGCAATGCAACTTGATTTGTGCTTATACAGCACCTAGCCCAATAATATGCTTGCATACTATAGATAAAACAGTGCAAAGCAGCTCAAAAGCAAGGGATTTTTCAACTGATCCCAGCGCTGCTAGTCTGCACCATGCCCACCTTCCCAAAATTTACACTTATGTAAAGCAAAAGTATTCTGCTCCTTGTACCAAGACACCCTGCCAAAGATCCTGTTAATTATTTTTGGGGTTTTTTTCCTCCCTGAGGTGCCATTCTATTAGAGAGCACGTAATTACAGCCTGAGGAACACTGCCACTTCATATTAGCTACACAGGGAATTCCTCAGAACATTTAAGTGGTGGGTTATACTTTACAAAATAGCCTAAATCTGAAGTTGCAGAAGCCATGCTTTTACAAGTGCTCAGCTAGAGCTCTGCTGTGTGCCTCTGACTCAACAGGATCTTTCCTCGCAGCAATGAGAACCCTTATAATTAAGCTCTGACATTTTCAGTAGTAGAGAGAAAGGAGACAGGTATCATATTTGGCCAAAGCACAATTTAAAAAAAAAAAAAAAAAAAAAAAAAGGCAAATGGATTTTCAAATGGTCATCTTTGTAGGTAGTTCGTGTAAAAATGCAATAGAATCTAGCCATTTCTGCATTTTACAGATAGGCAGTTGTAATCAGAATTGCTATGCTTCTGCAGGCCCCGTTCCATATTACCTGCATATTTAGAACAGTAAATAAAACACGTTTCTCTATCTTTGTCTTGCTTTCTGGAACCTGTATCTACAACCTTCCTAGCTGTGTTGCAGAAGAAAAAAGCTCTTTACTTTTGATATATAAAATTAACTTTTGTTCACTCTGCAATCATTATGTTGATGCAACTTCTTATAAAGGCAGTGATGTTAATTTAATTCCAAATTAAACAGCCTGCTGTAATCATTCTGCATTGCCTTCAAACTCAGAATTCAAAAAACAAAACTCCACAAGAAAGTGTCGCTGCATTCCTCTTTCAAGTTTAACAAGCAAAACTATGCACAACAACATTCCAGTAGCATTTTTGTTCGCTGTTTGCAGAAGATTAGGGAATTGAAGCAAGGCTTCTTAATCTCAAGTTGCTGCATTGTGATACTATATACAAGACAAATTTAACTGACCAGGAAAGAGAAGTGAGCTTGCAATACAGTGAAGAGGGGGGAAAAGAACCAGGAAACAGCAAAGATCTCATTGCAACAGACAGAACTTCATACTGTTTTTAGAAGCTCATTCCTTCGGGCTTCTAAAATCATCCTCCATAGGTCAGCTCTGCATTGGGAGTAAACACAGCTCTCTTTTTACCTCTCTGCAGGTCATTGTAACTTGGTATCTGCACAGCTGTCCAGTTTTGCAGAACCATCCTGCTGAATTCAAAAGCAGAAAGGTCCAATGGCTGCCACTGAGGGTCAGGGGTCAGTAAGACTCAGGGTCTGACCTCCTGCGAGTCACTATTTAGGTGGAAAGCCTTCTCTGGCATCTTTGGCTTTGTACTGACCAGGGCCTAAAAGCCTGAAGCCAAGAAATTCTACTCCCCGTTTACAAAATGCAGATAGTAAAAAAAAAAAAAATTTCTACTTAGCCACCAGATCCTAAATTCTTATGTCTGAGCAGCTGACATTAGGTTGTTATATTTTGATGAGACATGGCATCTTGTCAGAAAGTACAGCACTGCAGCAAGCTGACCATGGTGAGAGGAGAAGCATGACAGTTCAGCCCACACTCTCTTGGGCTGAACTAGAAAGCTCTTCTTGAGCCTTAGTAGCCTGGGACATGGCAGACCAAGGCAAGAAGTCAAATTCAAATCCCTGCTTGGCCACTAGGGCCAGTCTGACAAAGATTCTCAAATGTCACACTTGTCAGTATTATTATGTACCTTACTGGCCTACATTTTCACTTACCTCTGACTGTTGTCCCAGTGAAAGATTAAACGGACAGTAGCAGCATGTCCCCAGCTTTCTCCTGGGTGACACAAAATGACAGGCTATTTTATTTGTCTCCTACAACAGCAGCATCATCAGTAAACTGGACTGAAATCAGACCAGCCTTCCAAAAAAACCCCACAATTAAAACACATATACCTTTCATGCAGTAATGAATCACACCTTTTTCATATGTGCAAGGATTTCACAACTAGTTTATCAAATATACTTAGACAAGGAATAACCTCTGTACTCCGAGTGTGTTTTATAGAAAGCTTGATGCAATATTCCATTTTTGTATAAAGGTTTTATATATGCACCTAATAAAGGACAGGCACTAGAGAAATCTTGAAAACAGAGGCAGCATGAAGAAAAGATTTTTGTAATTACTACTGAAGAAGTCTAGTGAGTATGCCTAAAACCTACTTCAAAATTGTGATATTCTGTCTCTCAGGCATAATTATGAGCAAACATCACTCCCTTAGGGATACAAGCTTTGGGAGAAAGTCAATGATTATTAAAGTATTAAGGGCCCCCGAAGCAGTATTCTGCTTCCGACAGCAAAATGCAAAAGAACACAAGCAAAAGCAAGGGGCTGGGGGGCATGGTGGAAAGAGAGAAGGAAGTTTGGATTGTTATGCTATTTCAGGGGAAACAGTCCTACTGTTTCAATTCACACCTGACCACAAGCTCAGTCAATTTATAGACAGTTTTATTGGGTGTTTTCCTCTGTTTATCCCAGGAGACAGCCAGTAGTCCAAAGATGGATTGCATTTTAAAACAGTCATTTTGGTTAAGTGTTGCAAGCCTCTCCTATTCACCTGCTCACGGCCCTGTAAATTCTGAATCACTTGGTCTCCATCATGTCACCAGTCCTACATGCCCCATGTGCTCTGGTATTCATTATACCATAGAGAAGAAAAAAACCCGATGATTCAGATGTAATGAAGACCTAGACTCTCTAGGCATCTTGCCATCTTGCTCCACTATATCTAAGTTGAGATTAAAGATTTTGACTATCAGATACAGTTCCAAGTCAGAGATCAAAACACATTTTACAATGGGTACACATTCCGCACCAGAATTTTTCCAACTGTATCAAATATGAGAGAAAAATGCTACTGTAAAATGAGATATTTCTCAGTTAAACTGGCTGTAGATTAATATTTGACCTCCTTTCTAAATATATCCAGTAGAAATTTCTAGGAACACCCAGCTTAGCTATCACTAGTGGGAAAGAAAGCTGTCTCCTTCATAAAGCTCTTGACTTAATACGTTGCAGCATCTGTGCTTTCCTGCCTGCCCCCCCGCCCCCATAATTAAGAACTTCCCTTCTGCTAGGAAGCTGAATAAGAGTTTAGAGATTAATGCTCTTGTGGAATCTAGAAAAGGCTGTTTCTAAGGCTTCCCAGTCAATGGAGAGAAAACCTATTTAGGGGAGCAATAGGATTGATTTTACTTGGGGTTTTGCTACTGACCCGTCCCTCAACAGTTCCTTTGGCTACAACCAGCCATGGAAGAGTAAGAGGTTCTTTAGCCTTTACGAAGAGACTGTTGAAATAGCATCCCTTCAGAGTGGGTCGTAAAAATCACCTTTTTATCCACCAGCTCAATATTTGCACCGAGTCTATGGAATAAATTCACATCAAAATGAAAACAGCTTTGTACCATTCCAAAATGCTCAACTTGAGATACTGCCGTTTAGGATGAGGGGAATATCTCTTAGCTTAAATATTTTACCAACTGGTACAAAGTTTCTCATTTTTGCGAGAGTACACACTGCTCAGTTTAATAATACTATATGGTTACACATGCATTCTGGTGAAAGTCACAATCAGTTTAAGGTCAATATGAGGTTATGTCAAATTAAATGTTTGTAAAAGAAAATATGTGCAAGACAATACATGGCATCTTTGAATTATAAACTCCTCTGAATGTCTTCACATTCTTTACTGTCCCTATCACTCAATAAACACAACAGCTCTCAAACAACGCTGGCTATTGAAAAAAAGACAGAATCTCTTAGCTTTAATTGAGTTTGTAGCCAGAAAGGCTGCCAAAAATAATACATCAGAGAGCAAGAGGCAAAAATGACAAAAAGGGTCAGATACTGGAAGCTGGGTCTTTATCTGCACGCACAGCTCAAAATTCGACATTCTTCACATTCTTGAAGGAAATGGTCTGCATTTGTTCATTTTTATCTTACATCTGTGCCAAATGGTTCAATGCCCGTACAGACACTGAGAACATCTTTGCCTTTGTACTGTCTCCTTCTTCTCCCTCCCCTCCAGAACAAGGGAATCATTACTTAGTTCACAGAAACTGAAGCTGTGGACAGAGAATTTGTGCCCTTTAAGTGCATCGTAAAATAATACAAAGTTACAACCTGAAATAAGATTTAAACGCTGAGCTTTTTCTTAATTTGCCAAAATCTCTACTTTAGAAGAACTGTTCTATTTTCCCCTGTGACCGACCGCAGCAGAAGAGTCTATATGAGGTACTCTGCTCATTACAGGGTAAAATGGAGCAGCCTGTAAAAGACACTTAAAGTCATTATGGGCAGGCTGTAGTTGAGGTTCCCACATAGAACCTCCCTCTACATCACAACTGTAGAGAGCAATGGATAGAAAGTTCCAGCTATGCAGCAAATATTAAATGCCTTTGCAAATAGTTAATAGAATGTGTTCAAGTGTAATGGCAAAATAAACAATTTAAACCGTTTTGGAGAGGCAGTGAATGATTCTCAGGGAATTTAGGAAATTGCAGCATAGTTTGAGGTGTGCAACTATTAAGCTGTGTTCTTATGTTAGTACTTTAACTTGTTCATTGCCACATTCCTGCTAGAGGTTTACTGTCCCCAGGTCCATCCCTACATTTTTTGCATGATCATTCACCAGCCAATTTCAGTCTACATTACCTGATTTATCAGAGGTTTACTTATTATTTAAATAGCTCAAGCTTACCTGGCCTACTTTTGGCAGAAATGGATTGGGAGACAATCACATAAACAGCTCAGCCAGCACATGGGATGCAGCAGTGACCTCCAGCAGGGGTAGTGGCCTCCTTAGCTGACACAGCTGCAGCTGGAATAGAGGTAACTCCACAGCCTAAGATCCTCAGGGGAAGGCTGCAATACATGAGCTGCATGTCTAAAAACCTACTTACTCAGAGACTTCTTAGTACTTAGTGCTTCCCCATAAAGGGTGATTTATTATATATTATATATTTATTTATATATTAAGGAATATTGATAGACCTACTATCAAGTTTAATATTAAAATTTTTGGTTTAAAAAGAAAAAAAAAAAATCCAGCAACACTCCCAATGTGTGACTTCCTTCAATCTGAAAACGTCATGACTTTTTTTAAAAGAAAGTCAGTTATATATGTGAAGATTAACTCAGTTTTCAACTCACAAGCTAAATACCTACCTAAAGCAGGTACCAATGTGGACTGGTTTTGTCCAATCCTTGTTGTCATTTGGTTTGTCAGAACTACCTACAAGAGGAAACAGAAGCAAACAAACAAGAAAATGCCCAGAAAAGAAGCATACTGGTGGGTGGGAAGAGAGGGGTTTTTCCAAAAAGCTTTTACCAATAAAGTAGTTACTCAAGCAAAACTCTTGCCAACTGTAATGAAACTGCTGTGTTAACAAGAAGAAACTGTAAAGGTGCCTCACCTTTTCTCAACAGCCAAAACAAAATAAGAGAACCCTGCAAAATGTATTTTCAGTTTGCATGGAAGGTAGATTTCTATAATCCAAGACTTTAAAGAAACCTAAATTTCTCCCCTCCCAAAGGATGCAAACCCTACACAACTTGTATATTCCACCGTATTTGTACTAAATACTGTTTGGATCTGTATTTAGATGGATATGATTTGCACTAGCCCTCTATAAAGAGATAGCTTTCAGTCACTGGCATAAATGAACTCGGTGCTGCTCAAAACATGCATAAGCCTAGTGATTAACAGAATTTCTGCAGCTTGTAGTCTAAAAATGCGCAAGTGGGTACAATACAAAGCAGAATGAAAGTGAACAGACAGAGCGGGGGAGTGTTTTCGCAGCACGAATCACTTGTAGGAGGTTCACAGACAGTCTAGGTTAGATCCCTGGTAGAAGTGGGGGTGGATGAGACAGAAAAGAGCCAGGAATATTAATTGCAAAGTTCATTAAAAATGAAAAATAAAAAATTGTACCTATCTTAAACCCTAGGGGTTTTCATTGTTTGACGTGCTTGTATGATTCCTGCTTCAACAGTTAGAAAAGTGTGCTAGAGCAAGCAATTCCACTGAGCACACACCAAAGCATTTACATAGCTGAAAGCCCCAAGACATATATTGTGTATTTTAGAGAAGTAACTCATATATGGATGATAACAGCCCCCAACTGGCTCCCTGTCACACTGCTGGAGAAGGGCTGATCTGGGCATCCTAGCACAACCCACCGAGTTCAGCTTTAGAAACTAAAGGAACTTCTTGCCATATTAGAGCATTCAGACTGCCCAGCTTTGCGGCCTGACAAGCAATCTCTGGCACGCAAGCTGAATTTAGACTGCTTGCAAGCTACATGGAACTAAGTCAAAAACTAAGAGGGCCACTCTGAACTAAATTATTTCTGAAGCTCTGCAATTGAACTTCTTTAGCACGTGTTTATTTAGCAAGCGTTTACACTAAATGCTCACTTGTTCAATAGAAATAAGTTATATGTTTCCCTTGACCAAAGGAAAAAAAGACCGTACAATGACAACTGCTTCTGTTCAAGGTCACCAGGTACCCAATTCATGAGTGAAAGCACTCAGTAAACTGGAAGCTGTGCAAATCAAGCAGTCATATAACATTCGTCTCCCTTGGCACCCACACCAGCAGGAAGAAGCTTCATAATTCATGTCAGGGCGAGAGAGAGGGTATGCTTTCAGCAGCAAGCCCAATCACCCAACCCAGGCGGAATGTAGAGCTGTGCTCATTCCCTTCCTGCAGCTATCAGAGGAAGCACAAGGGGAGGCTTATTTTTAGCAGTTATGAACAAAAGCCAACTGCACAAAGAGAGTTGTGGGTGACATGGTTGCAAGTCACCTGGAAACAGTTACAGGCACAAGCACCATTTTGAGACTGTGTAAGCTCTAATTCCTGAACAATGCTTTTCTGTGCTGTAAAAGACCTGCCAAAACAACTTCTGGAACAGATGTAGCTTCTGAGTGCCATCTGCTGGCTACGCGGCTGCAGATTTGCTGGCCTCCATATTGGCGTAAATGATGTAGAAACAATGCCCAGGAAGGAAGCTATGGGTTTCCAAGGATGCCAGAAGAGCAAGCCAAACTAGCAGATAAAGTAGTTTTCCTCCCTAAGAACAGTTCCTCTGCTAAGACAGTAGTTTATTTTTAAATGAAGAATGGAAAATTATGTTGGAATTGCTAAATATTCTGATGTATTTTAATGCACGTGCTTTGTAGGTAAAAGTCACCAAAGGAGCATTCCTTGTCAAACCAAATCATTAAAGAAGATGATGTGAAACAGCATGACAAATTGATATGCTACCATTTAATTAAGATCCACAGGATGCTTTTAATGCAAATTTTACTTATTTTGGCAAGTCTAGGAATTTTCCACCCGAACAGTTTTGCCTGTGCGATCCATCTATATTTACTAACCAAACTGGCAAACACAAATGCAGAGGACATTCTTGCAGTTTGATTTTGCTATTTACAGACAATCACAAATCGCATTTGCTTAATTCTTTGTAATGTATTTATTCCAAAGTAGCATCTTTTGTAATTTAAACCCGCTCCAGACTTACCGCTGATTTATGATCATGTGCTATGATGATCAGCTGTTGTGCCAGACCATTCAAAAGCCTTGTTCGAAGTGAGAGGTCCTCAAAGTCATGGCGAAAAGGAAATGCAATGCCATCAACTACCACCAGTCGGACCTAAATGCAGAAGAAAAGGAAAAACGACCATTACTATCCTACAAACAAATGACAAAAAGCAGTAAGACCTCTTTTTACGTGCACTGGAATGTTTTATGTAAGGTGATGACAATCTTTTATTTCATACTCAGATGTGCATGACAGCATAACACCTATTATCTACATGTATCGGAGACAATCAGCACTCCACAAGAGTGCAGGGTAAAAAGCCTCAAGCTCCAAACACGCTAGTAGTACACTTGCTAAGTGTAGTACTGCTTTATGCATAGATACAAGCTCAGACCATAGCTGCACTAGCTTAAACAAAAAGCTGCACTAAGCTCTTCCATTAGTTAACTCAGCACAGAGCTGCCCTTCCCAACTGTTTCCAGTTTCAGAGCTCACTCACAGCTAGCTGACTTATCTCTGCAGCACCTGGTACAGAATATAAAATAACAAAGCTGGACTTGCAGAAGAGAAGCTGGAGGAAAAAAAAAAAAATCATTAAACATCAGAACTGTACTTCAATCAGCTCTCCACGAACACTAATTTATTTCACCTTCTCCCTCAAAAATTAAATCCAAACCAAAATTAGAATACATGCTGTTTGTAGTCACTGTTAAGATAACTCATCTGATTCTAAGGCTCATGATCTGTCTCGGAAACATGGATTTTAACAGATGCTTAAAGTTATTCCAGACACTGTGCAATGGAGCCGAGTATCTATCTTGCCTGAAGATGTTTGCTTTGCTGAATTATTTCTTTTGTAGCAATCATTAGCTGAAGCTAGAGCACAATGCTGCTGCTGGCTCATCACCCTCAAGACACTATATAAACATTAGTCTGGGATTTTGATTTATTCTAACTTCATTTGTTGTAGCTGTTTTGATGACCCAAGTTTGTCTGAAATACAGAAGGGAGATGGATCGTCTTACAGCGTCTGCATGTTCAGATGTCACTCAAATCCTAGGTATCTGCAAGTTCTTGCATTAATGCACAAGATGATAAATTGGAAACAACACAAGAAAACTGATTTTCTGTATTATTGATTTAACTCATTACTGGGAAGTTGCTTTGTGACTGGAACATACAAGCCTGCAGCAAACATCACTCTGTGAAATGGCCCTGGGCCTCCAACTGGAAGAAAAAAAAAAATCTTAATTTGAAAAAGATTAAATAGTTAGAATCAAAAGAAGATATTCTTGTGTTTTCTCATTTTTCCTCCTTCTTGCAAATTCTTTTCTATGACCCTGCACGTCTTCCTTATGCATAATTTTTTGACTTTAAGAACAATCAGTTTAACAGTATAAACATGACTCATGCTAGAAAGGAATGTATACACAGTTATGTAACTTGCCTATCAGATGAGTATGTCCAGATAGGATGTAATTTAGCTTTTTTTCTCCTAGTTGCACTTGTTATAAAATAGCGAATAAGCAGACTTAAAAGTAGGCTATATAGAGAAAGCTTGGTAACACATGCTTTCTCCATGTCAGTTTGTCTCTACTAGACCTTAAAAAATTAGGTTTATTATGACAAGAATATTTTCTAACATAGTCCTTTTCATATTATTGGTCTTTCTCATATTATTAAAAAGATCTCAAACTAATTCATATTTCCAAATAACACTCTCTACAACTACGGTGCTCTCAAAAAAACCCTAAAACTTGGAGGTTCCCTGTGGTCCCAGTCTCACCTCCAGGTCTGCATAGAGGGATTAGAGTAATTTTAATGAGAACTGGACTGCAATGAGCAATCTGTCAAGTCACTTATAGCCTGTCCAAGGAATCACCAGAAGGTCTTACGGTTCTCCTGCAACCTTCAGTATTTCAGGCTCCAGGCCAAGCACAGATAATCAGCACAGATGGTACCAGAGAACTGCAGCCCAATGTAACTGTGCTAATGAAGCCATGTACTTTCCACAAGAGCAAACACAACAGGGCACCGTTAGTACCTGGCAGAGAAAGGGAAATACCAGACTAAACTAAGCAAAAGTAAGACTCCCATCTGCACTTTCAAGAACATAACAGCTTCCAAAAATGGAAATTATATGCAAAAGAAAATCTAACTAAACAACACTGATTTGTGCTCTGTTAGAATGAGGCACAAGTCACCTTCCCCAAATCCTGTTAGGGAGTGATCTGCTGTGCAGAATCTAGAAATCTGGAAGGGAGGTGGTGAAAATCAGCCTTACAATAGCATTTCACTAAGACACTAGGTACTAGGAAACTTTCTAGCTGTAGTCCACCCAAGAGTCAAGCTGCAGGCTCTGGTTGCTTGTAGCAACAGAAGATGTATTGGAAAAAAGGAGAAGAGTCACTTTCTGGATGCCAAGATGGTTACAAGATGCTTCTGGGCCTCAGTGATCTTCTAGGACAAAAAAAAATGGCAGTAAGCCTTTCTGAGCCCCCTGCATCATGGTCCTCACATGCACACCTGGTGCAGAGACTCTTTTGTAAAGCAGTTTTGTGATGATTGGTAACTCAGTGCTCATAGAAATGTAACAACATGTGGCAACATAGATCCAGCATGCTGCCTCAAAGTGGAGATTCAGGATGATGGCAGCAGTGGTAGCAAAAGCAAATTACTCTCAAGAATAATTGGGATGGGAATGAAAAAGCAAACAAGCAAGCAAGCTTTACATTTGTACTCTGGCATCAGCCAAAGTATTACTGCCAAACTGATGAGGTACCAAGGTGTTACTCATGTTACTCTTACTATAAGAGATGAACATCCCTGAAAATCTTTAGTGTGAAGAGGAGCGATCTCTTCTGGTAAGTCTGCAATAACCCTTACCTTTGAATGCTCTGAAAGAAAGTCTGGGAGGAGGTAGACCTGTGCAAGAAGCTCTATGTAGTCACGGCAACGGAAGTAGTATATGTGAGAAAGGATACTTTCAAGAGAGAAAGTCTCCAAAGCTTTTAGATGATCTGAGAACAAATAAATAGATGAGTAAATGAGTCAGAAGTCTGTACTAGCATATTGCTACTTTCATCATTCTACCAAACTATGCCTTCCACATATAGCAACAGCAAAAGCCCCAGAAACAGAAACAGTCAAGGTAAAAGAGTGTGGGAAACATACCTTCCATCTGGCTTGAAAGTCAAGAAGGTGGTGAGCAGATGCTATCTCAGCATTTGCACACAGATACACCGGAGCCTCCCAGGGAGTGCTCCAAAAATGAAAAATTTATTTCTGAAAAAAGAACTTTTCCAGTAAATCATTCTCAAGCCAGAACACCACCAGAGGACAACAGTGACTATTAATCATCCGTTGTTTAACGTACAGGCAGTAGCTTCTGTAACGTGGTGTCCTTTTACCTCTGTTCAAACAGAAGTTTGCTGCATAAAATACTCTAAGAGTAACATAAAAGTTGTGTCAGTGCCCCCAACACACTGATGACTTATAGAATAAAACTCTTCATTAAATGCAACCTGGCTATATTGACCTTACGAAAGACCTGAATTCCACCTACAGTTTACAATATGGGGTTTCAGCTGTAACACTGCTTTAAGAAATTCTGCAGTTCCTCTTCTCTTTCCCCAGCTGCTCTTCCTGTCCCTGTGTTGCAGCACATTATCCCTCAGTTTTGCTGCGAGAGTTGTGTTTGGGTTTTGCTGTAAATTTGATCATTAAAGTGCTAAAAGAAAAAAAAAGCCAAAACCCCCACGTACCTAAAAAACCCACAAATCATCATGTAGAGAAAGAATTATTCTCAAAGTAGATCAGCTCAGTCTGCAGCATGGCTCTACATACTGACGCAGTTCAGGGTATGATACATACAGGTGGAAATATAAAGGCTGGCAACAAGAACTCCTTAAGCCAGCACTGCTGCTGAAACCCTCAAACCGTAAAACTGCAGCCTACTAGACACTCATTTCACTCAGGTCCTAGCCTACTAGGCAGAAAGAAACAACTTAGCAACGTACCTTCCTCTTGATGAGCTTCAGCAATAAGCTGGCAATGCTGCACACAGGCAGTTGCAATATCCACTACTCTGTCTACCATAAAACTTCCTTCAGTATCGATGAACACGGCTTCTCCAGCTACACCCCCAAAGCATTCTGGGATCTGTACGTCTACTGCCAACTGCATACTGCCATGGGAAAGAGAAAAAAGATAAATATTTACATCACAAAGCTCTCCCCTCCCAAATCACTCCTGAAGTGACATTTCTGCTGAGAAATACACGGAACAGGAAGCAGTACAGCCATTGCCATGATTATATTTATAATGCTGTAGAAGAATCAGAGATTGCAGTCATGACAACAAGAAAAAACCAAACTCTCTTCATAGTTAAACAAAGTGATTGTCAGTTGCACAGAAGTAATCTAAAAATAAAATACCATAGCTGTGTTTTCCCAACACCAGGCGTTCCACAGATCTCAGTGATTTTTGTTAATTGCACACCACCTCCCAGAATATTGTCTAGCGCTGAACAAAAGGTGATGATGAAGCCCTGGGCTTGCTCTTCTTCCAGAAGTTCCAGTGCCGTGCACTTTCTGGTGGTGCCTGATCCCCCAGCAGTCCTTGCTGCATCTCCGTGACATTCCTGCCTCACAACCTGTAATGCTTCCAGTGCCTCTTCTTTGGAGATTCCAAGTTCTAGAAAAGTCAAAACCATGAAACACTACCTTATTTTTATGAGCAGTGATTTATTTAAAGTATGAAGATATAATTCAACTAGTTTGACAGAACCTGATCATTCTGCAGCGCAACACAAAAATATTAATTCTTTTAGTACACCGATGCACACAGCTTGCCAAAAACTCTGGAACTAATGATGTGATTTTCAAAAGGACTTAGAGCAATGATGCCCTGTGTTCAGAATTCAGGTGACAGTAAGCTATCTGCAAATAAAAAAATCAAAACTGCTGTTCACAGATGTGGATGAGATCTGGCAGAGCAATTCACCTATTCTGCACTGAATGTGCTATCATATTAATTTCATTTGAAGCAAATAAGGTCCTGTAAAAGAAGTCAGGTTGCAGACTAGTAAGTGACAGTGGCACCTACTGATCGTACTCTGAATTCTCAGAGACTATTCTCAGGGTATTCCAGGGCTGAGCACCTTACATGTTATTTTTAGATATGAAATACAGACCGAATAACAGAGATGAGATACCTGCAAATATCTCTGTCTATCTGTATACACACATATCTGTGAGGATCTAGCTTGTTCACTTTGATCTTCAGGGCAAAACTGTTACCACGTCATAGATAATAAAACTACGGATAATCAAAATCATGATACACTTCTTACAATGGCTGTGCAAATCTTATTTTAGCTTCTCAAAAAAGGTAACTTTCTGATATCATAGAAGTTTATTTTGTTTAAAGCCTGTACAGTTGGGGAAAGAAGAGGAATGAGAGAGACAGAATCCTCTGGTTGTTCTTTTTCTGTATCCCATTTACATCTACCACTCAGTGTAAGAAGGATCTTTTACCAAAACCGCCTTTTTTTCTTTTTTTTTTTCTTAGGCACATGGGAAAGCCAGTAGATGTTTACTTTGCCCGTTTCTCTAGACTCACCTGAGGTCTCAGTCAGATTTCTCAGGGGAGCTGCCACTTCAGGACGGACCAAGCGCCTTCATATGCGCCAACCACTCAAATCAGCGAAACCCTGCTCAAACCCCATCCTCGCTAATAAGCTCCCAGGAAAAGTTCCGTAGAAGGGAAAGGGTTAGGGAAAGGCTGTGGGGCAGACCTGCCCCAAGTGGGGGGGGGGGGGGGGGGGGCGAAAGGCAGCCTGGCGGGGACAATATCCCGTTCCCTCCCGCCCCGGCCCCCGCCGGTACCTTTGCTGAGCCCGCAGGGGCCGGTCTCCAGCAGCTCCTGCGCCGTCTGGAAACCGGCGGCGACGAGCTTAGCCCTCAGAGCGGGGGCCAGCGGGAGGCTGCCCACCTCCCGCTGCATCACGCCGCCGCCGCCGGGCCGCTCTAGGCCGCCACAGGCCCCGCCCTCCCGCCCTCACAGGCGCGCGCCTCCCGGGCCCCGCGCCAAACTCGGCGAGGCGGCGGCTTGGCGGGTGCGCTCAACGCGCCTGCGCGACACGCCGAGCCCGCCGGAATGGGACCGCGTGCCGCGGCCGTTGGGGTGGCGTCGGCGCTTGAGGTGGGTGAGGCGGCTGCGGGCGGGCTGTGACAGGGCGTACGCGCAGCCTGGGGCGGGAGCCCGTTAGTCCTGGGAAGGGGGCAGAAAGAGCCAAAAGGCTGCTGGGCCCGAGCAGCCCTGACCCAGGAGCGGTGCTGGCCTTGTCCTGTCCTTTTTCCTGCCTGCACCTGACAGGCTTTCGGGGTGTTTCTGTCATCCCTCGGTCGTCACCTCTCCCTTTTCCTCCTTGGGACTGTGTTTCTCCTCGGCCAGGCCGTGCCCACTAACAATCCCTCATCGGCTCGTCTCGCAAGGAGGCCTTTCCCTCAGAGGGCACAGTTAGAGGGGAGGGAGGTTGTTTTCACCTTCCATCTTGGGATTCAGCTGGAGGAAACGGCCATAACTGATTGTGTCAGCTACTGCAGGTTTTGAAGTCAAAAGAAGTTCTTTATGAGCTGCCAGGAGCTATGGCGTTTTGCAGCTTCATTATGTTTCATACCTTTTCCTAGTTCTGTTGAGGAAAGAAGATGGCTCATGCTCTCCCTCTTCCAATTCCCTGCCCAGTCCAGCTTGGAAGTATAAAAGGTGACTCCCTGGAAGCTCAGCTGCATGAGTATGTCAGGCAGGGAAACTATGTGAAAGTGAAGAAGCTTCTGAAAAAAGGTAAAAGCTAAGTTTAGACAAGTGCTGGCAGAAAAGTTTTACTTTTTCCTCTATGCTTATATTTGTGGTAAAAAATAGCATGCGCTCTGTACAATTCAGTTTTGCGAGTGAAATCTGTTTGCAAAATCTATTGTAGTTGGCTTTTTCTGGTAAGTGGCACTAATTATTGCATCCAAAAATTGTTGTATGAAAATAAGTAAATTGAAAAATAAGCTTTTAGTTGTAAGGTGCTCATAAGCAAATGGTTGAGGTATTGTAAAAATAAAATTCTGAAAGCCTACTGTAGGAATATACTCTTCCAAATACAATTTTAATTCTGCTTGCAAAATCCTGAAGGATTTTTAAGGAAAAGTAGGCTTTAGATACTGGTATTTTTGACATCTAGATTTTTAGCTACGAGGAAATGGAGAATTTTTTAAATGAACCCTAATATTTGATGCAGTTCTCTTTTGTTTTTACACTCAAGAACTTCCAGAGCACACCCTGTTCCTAGGGCTGTGACGTCTCTTTAGCACTGGTGACAGGATGTACAAGCTGGGGGCTGCTCGAGGGCTCCGTGCGGACAGACGGCGAGCCGCCCCGGGCTGGTAACGGGCGCCGGGCTCCCGGCGGCGCGGCTGCAGGCGGGCCCCTCCGCGCAGTGCGAGGACTGCGCAGCTCAGGGCGGGGCGGCTTCCCCGCACGGGGCGGAGCCGCGCGGCTGCGTGCGAGCGGAGCGTCTGATTGGGCGTCTGGGGCAGAGCATGCAGATAAGGGGGCGTGTCCCGCGCACGGCCCCGCGCGGCCGTTCCGTGGGGCGCGGAGCCGGGACCGTGGGGCGCGGGCCACTGTTCCGCGGCGGCGGGATGTGGGCGAGAGCGCGGGGGGCTGTTGTTGTGTTGCCGTGGGTGTGCGGGGTGGGGTGTCCGTGTGGTGGAGGGCGGTGCGCGTGTGTGTGGCCGGCGGCGGTGGCGGGGTTGTGTTAAGACTATACTTTCAGGGGTCATTTCTGTAGTTGGTCACTAGAGGAGAGTGATCGCACCTGTACGGCGTCACAAACCACGAGGAGGATGGTGTTGCTCTCTCCTGAGCGCGAAGCGGGCGGGCGGTGCTGCTTGGGCAGGAGCCGCTCGCCATTGATGACCGTTCCCGGTCCTTTTGGTCCGGGAGGGAGAGAGCACAGGCTGAGTGGTTTGTGGCCCCCCCCCCCCTTTTTTTTTCTTTGGTGCTAAAAACAGATCAGCTTTCTGACTGGTAAGAGGGACTTTGTATCCAATGTGTGAGAGGCTCCGTTCCCGCCGAGGAGGGTACAGACTTTTTGCTACAGCAGAGCCTGGGTCGGGGAGAGCTGCAGAATTGTGGGGGCGCTGCGAAGGCGTTTTAGTGCTGTCGGGGAGGGGTGGAGAGCGTCTTGGGGACGGGGAGACCCTGCTGTCTTCCCGTCACGTCGCGCTGTCCCTGGAAGGCCGGGTGGATTTGCGGCCGCGGATGTCGCTCGTTGGGCTTGGAGGGGGTTAGGTAGAAGCTGCTCGCTTTTGGCCCGGAGTCGCCCAGCAGCCCGGGGGAGAGGGGCTTCGGGGGCCGCCCCAGCCCGGCTCAGAGCCGAGCGTGCTCGCCGTTGCCGTCGCGTCGCTCGTGCCACGGCGGCCCGGACCCAGACTGCGCCTGCTGACTGAGGGAACGGTGCGCAGAGAGCGGCTCCGGGCCTTGCTTCAGTGGGCGCTCCGGGCAGCGCGACCGAAGCGTTGGCCCAAGCCCCATCGGGCGGCGCTGTGTTGCGCTGCGGAGCCCTGGGGCGCGCTGAGGGGGGCGGAATTCGCGCGTCTGATTCAGAGCATGCAAATGAGGGGGCGTGTCCCGCGCATCGCCCCGCGCGGCCGTTCCGTGGGGCGCGGAGCCGGGACCGTGGGGCGCGGGTCGCGGTTCCGCGGCGGCGGGATGTGGGCAGGAGCGCGGGGGGCTGTTGTTGTGTTGCCGTGGGTGTGCGGGGTGGGGTGTCCGTGTGGTGGAGGGCGGTGCGCGTGTGTGTGGCCGGCGGCGGTGGCGGGGTTGTGTTAAGACTATACTTTCAGGGGTCATTTCTGTAGTTGGTCACTGGAGGAGAGTGATCGCACCTGTACGGCGTCACAAACCACGAGGAGGATGGTGTTGCTCTCTCCTGAGCGCGAAGCGGGCGGGCGGTGCTGCTTGGGCAGGAGCCGCTCGCCATTGATGACCGTTCCCGGTCCTTTTGGTCTGGGAGGGAGAGAGCACAGGCTGAGTGGTTTGTGACCCCCCCTCTCCTTTTTTATTTGCTTGGTACTAAAAATAGTTGTGGTGGAAGGAGGTGGTGTTGTCTGTCACCACAGTTCCCTGTGAGCAAATGTGGCTCCCGGCTGCCTCCTGCATCTTGAACCCTTCTGTGGATTTTCGATAGCAGTGATAGTGTGGGCCTTCCACGGGCAGGGCGGGGGGGTGGGGAAAGCAGTCAGGGGGGTTCGAGGTTTTAATATGTGGTGGGGTGGGGTTGTTCAGTGAAAAGAAATGTTTTGAAATTTTGCTAATACCCGAGTGTGCAAGTTAGGCAATTGTATCCTCAAGCCATCTGTTGTGTAGGGCAAGGTGATGAAGCCAGTCCATCCTCTTCAGAGCACTAGGCAAGAGACAGGCAGTGCTGCTTGGCATTGGTGCCTGGGCCTCTTCTCTGGTGCTGTGGGGCAGAGAGAGCACAGACTGAGATGGTTGTCTCTTGTATTGTGTCATGAAAACACTGCAACTGACCCATGACATCCAAGGAAAGAAGCTGGGATGCAAAGTATAGAATTACAACAGTAATTCTTTATTCACACACATGAAGTGTCCCATTCAAACTGGGGCACCCTGGACGCGTTTTTACGCGTGGTTCTTGTATCTTTCAGGCATTCAGATACAACATAATTTGCCCAGTCACTACTTAACACACACACATACACACTTCTGTTTTGCAAAGCAACTGTAATTCTATGGTATCATTATCCATTTGCTTCTTCCTGGATCTAGGCATCCAGGGAGTCAGTCTTGCTGCAATTACTTATCTATGATGCCAAATAATGGGAGGGTTTCACAGAAGTGTTGGAGGGGCCAGGATGCTGGCCTTATCTTGGTAGTCCCAGGCTATCTTTTATTCTTCCTGGGCAGCTTTTAAGGTTCCGAGAAACTAAGGTCCTCATCCTCAGGGTTGGGTGTAGGGTTTGGGGTTATTCCATGCGGGGCCCGGATGACAGGACACCAATATGATGATTAAAGTCGCCAGTTTATTGAGCCTAGCTGATCATTCTTATACAATTCTCTAAGTTGTTTAGAAGCTTTGATTGGCTGCTGCATGCAAGCATTTGGTGTCCATGCGCACAAACATAAAATGTGATTGGTTATATCGACACTGTCCAGGCGTATAAACATAAGATACAGTTAGTTATACTCACTCTGTACACGCGCATAAACACAGGACATAATTGGCTATATTAACTAGTGCATGCGAAACTTGTCTCAGTCCAATTGGCCAAGATAAGCCCCTGAATTGAGGTTGTTTGTGCCAAGTTCCCTTTATCGTGGAATGCGCACCTGTGTTTTTCTAATTGGGATCTTTCTTTTTCTGTCTTCTTGTTTATTCTGTTCAAGGCCTTCTAAAGGTGTCTGGAATGCTCTTGCGACCATGAGTTACTTTCAAGCCCAGTAACTAAGTTCCATATAATTGAACCCTGCAGTTGGGGCTGTGAAGGGAGAAGCTGCTGCTCAAGCATTCACATGCCAATTAAGGAGTTGCACACACACCACCCGAGACTTTAACTGCTAGGACTAGAGTCTCTTCACAGCGGGTGACTCCAGCAAGCCAACAGGTGCCCCTTTCAACTCCTCACACACATACAAGCCCTTGGATGCTGCTTCTTCCCTCAGGCTCGACCCTAGGTTTCCCAAAGCAGAATCTCTAATCAAGGCCTTCAAAATAAAAAGTGTTATTTATTTTATCTATGGTGCACAAATTTAGACAGCTCGAGCTGGGTGCCTCTGGAGAGGGACCCCAAACACTAAAATCTTGGGCAATTACACTCTTACAATCTAAGTTCCCGCCCCTCACGCCGTAGTCTGGTTCAACAGTAATATTTGGGTCTGGGGTTGTCTTCTCTCTCACTGGGTCCTTTTTCTCATCTCTTGCTGGGTTCTTTCTCTTTCCTGGTTTTTAGGCTAGTGCCTACTATGTCTCCTTTTCCTGGCTGAAACTAGCTCTGGGGCTTTCTGAATCTTCTTACTCCTCCGATCAGAGAATAGGTCAATGTTAAGCAAAAGCATTAAGCAAGCCATGAGTGCTGCTTTATCACGAACAACTACTTTTAAGCAGCTAAACAGAGTCCTTAAAGCCTTCCAAAATATATTAACAGCCTCTATAATGTATATACATTCCTGTGCTATCACAGCCTCACAGTCTTGTCCCGTTATTGCCACGTGCCGTTTGTGTCTCGTTGGGATGTGCTCCTGTAGCTCAGCTGTGCCACCTTTCACAACAGGGCTGTCCTTCTTGCAGTGAGCCGGGGTCCTTTAGTCACCCTCACTCAACCGCGGCTAGGCAGTATGCCATTATACATCTTCGGAAAGTTCATACGGTTTCATACTATAAAGACTAATTGGTACACTAGTTAGGAAAAGAGATTTTCCTAGCAATTCACAAGAGGAGGTTTTTCATAGCCTCTGGCTGACTTTGAAGAAAGCGTGGGCTTTTGTATTATCTGTTACTTGCCTGGGATGGGGAGTCTCCCCAGACTCCAGAGGAATTACTCTGCGAGAGCTGATGTTCTTTGTCAGTAGCTGACAGAGCTGCGGCTGCCCGAGCCTGGCCATGACGTGCTGTGCTAGCACAGGGGGCCGATTTCTGCTCCCGGAGAGGAACGGGTTCTTGGCATCGCAGGTAGCCGGCCCAGGCTCGGTGGGTGCCGCCCCCGTGCACGTTTTGCTCGTGGAGCCCTGGCGCTGCAGCCCTGTGGTCGCGTGGCGGGAGGACGGGGCGGGGCGAGCGGCCTGAGCGCGGCGACGTCCCGTGTCGCGGGCAGCGGAGGCGGAGCGGCGCGTGTGATTGGGCGTCTGGGGCAGAGCATGCAGATAAGGGGGCGTGTCCCGCGCACGGCCCCGCGCGGCCGTTCCGTGGGGCGCGGAGCGGCACCGTGGGCGCAGGTCGCGGTTCCGTGGCGGCGGGATGTGGGCAGGAGCGCGGGGGGCTGTTGTTGTGTTGCCGTGGGTGTGCGGGGTGGGGTGTCCGTGTGGTAGAGGGCGGTGCGCGTGTGTGTGGCCGGCGGTGGTGGCGGGGTTGTGTTAAGACTATACTTTCAGGGGTCATTTCTGTAGTTGGTCACTAGAGGAGAGTGATCGCACCTGTACGGCGTCACAAACCACGAGGAGGATGGTGTTGCTCTGTCCTGAGCGCGAAGCAGGCGGGCGGTGCTGCTTGGGCAGGAGCCGCTCGCCATTGATGACCGTTCCCGGTCCTTCTGGTCCGGGAGGGAGAGAGCACAGGCTGAGTGGTTTGTGGCCGCCCCTCTTTTTTTATTTGCTTGGTGTCAAAAATAGTTGTGGTAGAAGGAGGGAGGTGTTGTTGCCTGCCGCCGCAGTTCCCTGCGAGCAAACGCGTTCTGGGGAACACGCAGGCTCCCGGCTGCCTCCTGCGTCCCAGGACCGTACGTGGTTTCTCAGAAGCCCCTTAGTGCATTTTCGGTAGCAGTGACAGTGTGGGCTGCCAGACGGGTTTAAGGTTTTAATGTGTGGTGGGGTGGGGTTTTTCAATGAAAAGAAATGCTTTGCAAGTTTGTTGGCAGTAACTGGGTGTGCAAGTTAGTCGATGGTTTTCTCGAGCCATCTGTTATGTAGGGCAAGGTGACTTGCTGGGTGCTGTGGAGTTGTTTCTGAACAGTGTTGATCAGAGAGTGACAAGGGGCTGGGGAGAAACTGTTCAGGATTTGCCTTTTGTGACATGTTGTGGGAATCTGCGTTGCTCAGGCTGTTGAAGAATAACTCAGAGATTCAGAATAGTCTGACTATTTTGTGCAAGATGTATTTTGTATATATCAAATTAACAGGTAAGGCTGTAATCAGAAAGGCACACAGTTGGCATTCACAGAATAAGGACACCCTGGAACAATTAGGCCTCAATGTTTTGAGGATGCTTCGTGTGCATTGCCAACTTGGCAAGAATACTCAAGGTCTATCAGAGCAAAAAGAAACGTTAAGGATAATTGGGCCTAAGAAATGTAGGATGTGACTCATAAAAGGAAACATCCTGCTCCAGAAGGCGCCGAAGGCTGAATGATTGCCAAAGGAGCATGAGGTAAAGGTGGCCAGGGGAGATCTCAACCTCCAGTTCAGTTCCAGGCTGGAAGAACTTGCCCCTTCCCACCTGCAAGGAGCATGCATGCTAATCTACATAGCAGGCAAGGCTAATTTAAATATAACTGGCCAATAGTAGGTGAGATGGTGACTACTAACCAATTAATAGAAATTTAGGTGGGTTTCTACTAATTCTGTAACAGAATAAATACATTGTTTTTCTTTGGTGTTGTGTGCTAGCTTGCTGGAATTACCACCTAGCACCCGTCTTTGTGCAAATATGAAATAAATAATGTCTCTCCCGAGTGTGTGATTATTGGCTTGTTGCACACCAGGAAACCAATCCACTTTTTGGACAGCAAGGCTAGACCTGGAGCATGGTAAACCTTTGATCAGTCTTGATGGGGATTAGGGAGAAGCTGCTTGATGTTGCGCTCGTCTGCAGCTGGGCGAAACGGCTCAGTGTGATAGTGTCGGCTGTGGTGCGGAAGTCCTTGGTGCTTAGGCTGGATCCACAGATGTAAAGGGCCGTGTTAATTATGATGGTACTCTGTGGGGTTTTTCTAGTTGGTAGGTGAGAGTGTACCTGAATGCGTCAGGCCTCGGTAGCCCCTGGAAGCCAGGGCATCGCCTTCAGAGCTCCAGGCAAGAGACGGGCAGTGCTGCCTGGCCGTGGTCCCTGGGCCCCTTCTCCTCTGGTGGCATGGGGCAGCGGGAGCACGGACTGAGACGGTCATCTCTTCTACCGTGTCATGAAAACTGCAACGGCCCAGGCTCGGTGGGTGCCGCCCCCGTGCACGTTTTGCCCGCGGAGCCCTGGCTCTGCGGCCCTGCGCTCGCGAGGGGCGGGGCGGGCGGCCTGAGCGCGGCGACGTCCCGTGTCGCGGGCAGCGGAGGCGGAGCGGCGCGTGTGATTGGGCGTCTGGGGCAGAGCATGCAGAAGAGCGGGCGTGTCCCGCGCACGGCCCCGCGCGGCCGTTCCGTGGGGCGCGGAGCGGCACCGTGGGCGCAGGTCGCGGTTCCGCGGCGGCGGGATGTGGGCAGGAGCGCGGGGGGCTGTTGTTGTGTTGCCGTGGGTGTGCGGGGTGGGGTGTCCGTGTGGTGGAGGGCGGTGCGCGTGTGTGTGGCCGGCGGCGGTGGCGGGGTTGTGTTAAGACTATACTTTCAGGGGTCATTTCTGTAGTTGGTCACTAGAGGAGAGTGATCGCACCTGTACGGCGTCACAAACCACGAGGAGGATGGTGTTGCTCTCTCCTGAGCGCGAAGCGGGCGGGCGGTGCTGCTTGGGCAGGAGCCGCTCGCCATTGATGACCGTTCCCGGTCCTTTTGGTCCGGGAGGGAGAGAGCACAGGCTGAGTGGTTTGTGACCACCCCTCTTTTTTTTTACTTGGTAATAAAAACAGTTGAGTTTTGTTCTGTGTGACTGACTTCCCCACCCAAGTGTGGTCTCAGATCCATAGCTCTCTAGGTTTCTTGTTTAATACAGAGTGGAATTAACTATTTTGAAGAATACTGGTTAAAGTAACAAAGTATTTGTCTAACTCTTAATTACAGCTTCAGAAGAATTAATTTTTTTATTAATGCAGTCCTCCGGTGTTATCTCTGCTCATCCAGGTTAATACTTTGCCTCTGATATTTATACATCCTTTTAGGCGTTGGCATTTTTTTTCCAAGATCATTTGCTCTTTTTTCCATTTCTGCTAATATCATTATGTTTCCATATTTACTGTATCTCAGAAGGAATATGGCAGTCAGTTTCAGTGTTAATGAACGAACCGTTGCCTTTTACTCGGGGTGGGATGCAACAAGCACTGGCCTCATAATCTTTTTTTTTCTTGCAGGTATTTTTGTTGATGCTGTAAATTCCATGGGCCAAACTTCTCTCTTCACTGCTGCATTGCTAGGTCTTGGTAAAATAGTGGATGTGCTGTTGGATTATGGCTCAGACGCTAATCAGTTAAGTATAAAAATAAATTTTTTTTCTTAAATTGAAATTAAGTGTTTAATCTTGTAGTGGTTTTAGTCAATCTAATACACAATACTCACTGTATGTAAATGAAGAAGTGCTTAAGATGCACATTGCTATTTTAGCCAAAGATCCTCAGAGGTAAGTAGGTGCGTAATTCTCTTTATTTCATGGGTGTGTTGTTGTTTGGGAGTACTTAAACATTCTAGGTATGCTGCTTTTTTTCCCAGAAGTGCATGCAGCTGGTTGAGTGTAGTAGGGGTAGGTTGAAACATTTCTGCTTTAACATTCTTCAGTCGCTCTTACGATGGAAGCACCCCAGTCCACGCAGCTGCATTCTCAGGAAATCAGTGGATTCTTAGCAAGTTATTGGATGAAGGAGGTGATCTGAGAGTACATGATAAAGATGGAAAAAGTCCTCAGTACTGGGCTATGTCAGCTGGAAAAGAAAGCAGTGCTCAGGTATGTGTGTGTAATACATGTTGAATATGTGCTAGGTATGTGCTCACTTCTTCATCTTAAAGTGAAGAAACTTGCAACATTCCAGGGAGAAATTCTTGGCTTTTACATGTTAGATAATTATTTAACATTCTTTTTCAACATCAGTAATGGTATTTTGAAATCCTCATGTTTCAGATTATTTAACTAAGGTTTTGCTCAGGCGCAGAGGCATGTTTGTAACTTGTTGGGACCTTTATGTGTAAGTGTGCAGTGAGGAGAATGACAGGCCCTTGTTTTTGATCCCTGATGTATGTAGGTTGTTTGCATGTATGTGCAATTTGGGAGTAAATTTGAAGTAGTTTTCAAGTGTGTATCAGTCTGTGCATGAAGTGTCAGCACATGTGTCATTTTTGCTAGCATGGTAGCAAAATGCGGTATCAAGAAGGCTTATTCATGACTGCGATATTGATTTAAAACTCATATTATAATAGTCCTCTTTCCTGTTATTATTCTCTTCTATTCCTATTCTCTTAAAAAGAAACCTGATATTACAATTTTCGGTGGGTGAATGTCTCAGAAGTTAGTCATCTAGTGTTTGAAGTAAGTTCTTATATTTTCGTGTAATTGATTTTCTTCAAGTTTTTCTGTGTATCCATTTCTTGAAATGCTGATTTAAATATTGCAAGTAACTAGTTATTTTTTAGTAGTCATGATCTAATAATTTTAAATGGTTTATCTTGCAGTTCTGAAGTAATTTTTTTGTTGTTGTTTTTTCTCTCCCCCTCCACTAGATGCTGGAATTTATACAGCGTTGTACATTCCACATGCAGGCTGCCATTCAAAATTTTCCCTCTGATCTATTCAGGAAGGTTGGTTCATCAAAAGCGCTGGTCTGCAGTCCGTCTAGGTTTGGTGGTCTTGTTCAAGGGTAAGAAAATATTCTCAAGCCCTGAGGGATTGAGCTACAAGGACTTGTACTTCCATATTCTATTATCTTAAAATTAACATGTTCTTGTTTCTTTTTGACAATATCAGATTTAAAACCAACATGTGTTAGGACTGGTGATACTTTCTATTTCTGTTGTGAGAGTTCCAAATAGAAACTTGGTATTTGTAAATATCTGTATATTACGAGATACTCTTGAAATCAGGAATATGAAGTACTGGATTTTAATAGTATTAAAATGGCAATAACATGAAGGAAAAATACATACTTGTGAACAAAAAGGGATGCAGGGTGCCTGTGTGTGTGTATATTTTTTTTTAATTGGCTGTCTTGCTTTAAACAAGTACATATCATAACAGTGTACCTAAAAAGTTTTAATGAGTTGCACAATAATTTGGACTTTCAGCATCTGTGTTATACTTTTTGTGTGGAACCAGTCAAATGCAACATTGGAAATAGGTGGCTGTTGCAGAATTTCTGCATTTTTGCTCTCTCTCTTTTTTGTATTTTACTCAAAGCCTTGGCATATTAGTTACCTTATTGCTTTTGTTTCTGATACTTAGAAATGTTGACAGTCCTCTGGGTAGATTTCTAAAAGGTGGAGCTAATGCGGCCAAGAGCATTTACAGCTTTGGTTTTGGGAAGGTAAGATGCTATGGATAATAGTTTTCTAATGATATTAGTACAGTTTTTCAGAGCCGCATATTCTTCACAGTAATTACCCCACCAGTGTTATTTTTAATTTTTAGTGTGTTCTTATTTCTACTGAAATGGTAGGAAAAAACCTTGGAGAGTGCAAATAGTCAGGCCTTTAGTGATTAGTAGGCCCTATTAGAGGAAGCTGTTTTGGAACAGGCAATAGAAACTCTTCTGTTAAATGTCACCTGTGTCAGTTCTTAATGACTGTTTCTGCTTCACCTAGAAAGTTAAGCTTCTGATACAGATATCTTAACATTTCATTTTGATGCTTTGGCTGATACTCCCATTGCACTGATCGCGCTCAAGTTTTTAGTGAGTTTGTGATGCATCTTGGGAACTGTTGCATATTCCTTTTGGTTATGCCCTGGTGTTGTTACAGTTTTATCTTGCAGGCAGCGGGCATCTAGGGTACTTGGCATCTCTCCCTATTATTGGGGAAAAAGATGTGGTTCAGGCAGATGATGAACCAACATTTTCTTACCATGTTGGACCATATATGATCATGACAAAGTGAGTAGAATCAAAAGGATTGTAGCCCCTTTTAGTGTGTATCTGTTACTATTAAGCAGCAAGTTGTTGTAGTTTTACTTTGTTCTATATTCATCCACTGCTTTCTGCTTGCAACTTGTTTTGTGCAGTGCACTGATACGTATCTTCTTTAGATTCCCTTGATACCTGTAGGTTGCTCTTGTCCTTTCCAGCAATATTAACCCAATTATGGTTATTCATTGATAGCAGTGTTTCAGTACTGATTCCTTTTGTGGTGGGAAATACGTTGCTGGGGTTGCACAAATTGCGTTGTTCAGTGTTTAGTCCTTGTAATTGTTGTGTCAGACCTCAGGCCTCTGGATATGTATGTCTGCAGCCCACTTGCTCAAACCTATGGTGAAATGAGAGTTGCAAGTGCAGACTGAGCCCCTTTTTTAATCTTTTGTATTGTGTAACAAGTAGTTGTGCCTCAGAGGCATCCAGAGAATTGACAAATTGGTCATGTAATCTTTCCAGAGCTCTGGCTTGTATCAGAGTGGGCTGATGGCATTTAGTGAAAGGAGGTTTAGAGTGTCCTTGTTTTTTACCTTGGGTCATGGAAGGGTAGCATCTTTGGACAGCAAACCTGTCCTGCTACATCCAGTCTTTAACAGGATGAGAATTTATTGTCAATTTGAAAGAGTATATGCTATAGCCAGCATCATCCGAGTAATGTTACTAACAGTAGGAGACAACACCAGAGCATTTCAGAATTACAAAATTGTTTGTAAGTAATCCCGTAACTGGAAAAAAATACTGTAGAAAGCATCTCATAGAAATTCCTCCTCTTCTCCTTCTAGCTTAATGTGGGGAGGCAGCAGAGTTACAGTGAAGGAACTCAGCTTTGAGCCCCATCAGAACTGTAGTAAACTACGCTTAGCTGATCTTCTCATTGCAGAGCAGGAACATAGTAGGTAAGAAAGAAAGTGCCGTAGCCACAAGTGCTCCTGGGGTTTGGGTGTCTCCAGTGATGTGAGAAAATGGGATTAAATGTTAGGCTGTGGCTGCACTTTCTCTCCAAATGAGAAATACAAGTCTCTCTCTTCTCCTGTCTCTTCCCACACCGTGTGCTCCTCTGGATAATACAGGAGGAGATGATGCTCTCTTCTTGTATGTCTAGATGAATGCTTCATTGCACATTTCTTGGATGGCTTGCTTACAGATTGTACTAGTTGTGACAGTAAGCACCATTTCCTAAATGCCTCCTGATCTATGGTTCTTTTAAAATTTTTGGTATTTTAATGAAAAGTTAGAAGCATTCACATTGTATTGATAAAAACACCTAGAAGGCCAGGAGTCTTTCTCTTTTAATCTTGGGTTTGCCTTACAGGTTTTTTTTCCTCTCCCTTTGCAGTAAACTCCGTCATCCTCATTTGCTACAGTTGATGTCTGTTTGTCTGTCTAGTGACTTGGAGAAAACCCGTTTAGTATATGAAAGAGTTAACTTTGGTTCTCTGTACAGCATCCTTCATGAAAGGGTAATTGGAATATTTTTTTTTAAATAGTAATTAATTGAGAGGAAGAAGTTTAGTAACTACATCTACCATCTTTACTCAAAGAACGAGAAGACAAAATCATCAGTCTGTGTATCCAGGTTTCTATTTCATTGCACAGTATCAGATAGCCTGTGTAAGCTGGTAAAATTTGTAATTGGCAATACTTCAGTTAATGTTCAGGTGCAATTACATTGATTTTCTTGTTTGGAGTCAGTCTTAAAATGGCTGCTGTTAAATTCAATTGAACTTCTAATCTTTTGCATGTGCTTGCATACTGCAAATGTGGCGAGACCAGCTTTTGCCCTTGAATATTTGCATGTAGTACATTGCTTTTTTACACAGGCAGTTTACAAAGGCTTGAACTCAGTTGTGGTTTATTTTTTTTAATTTTTTTTTCAATCGACTGATCTGTGTTTTATTTTTGTAATGCAATATTCTTCTCTTCCTCTTTTGGAGTTAATTGAGTCATTTTATTTCTTTAACTGTTTCTTTAACTGAATGCACACATCTAAGTTACTGGAGAAACTGAAGTCAAAGGCAAGAAATTCTAAGAGTTCATTCTGCTTCAGAGTGAATTTTGGCATAGTCAATATCTTTTTTCTTAATTACTTTTTAAGGTATTATTAGTTGATTTGGTATTGAGAACGAACATTTTTTTAGCAAGTGCAATTTGTCTGACTTTTACTACAGTGTGTTTCGTGTTTGCTTTCTTTGCCGCCTTCTGTACAATAACAGTTTTCCCCAACATCAAGCTTTAAAGACCTGCAATACAAATTTGGTACTTCTGTTTTGGTTTTTTTTTTTCAGCGTACAGAATTCCCAGTACTGCATATGGAGACTATTTTGCATGTGCTACTTCAAATTAATGACGCTTTGCGTTTTCTACACTCCCGTGGATTTATCCACCGTTCAGTTACCTCCTATGCTGTTCAGATTGTTTCTTCCGGTGAAGCAAAGCTATGCAACTTGGAATACATGATAGAGAGGTAAAGAATTCCCTCACTGTTTCTGTGAAAGGGACAAACACAAGTAAAGTCACATTTAGTGCTAAATTCTGCTGAAGTGCCCCCCTTGATGACTAGGCACTCCTGTCTCTGAGTCAGGCAACAGAGTTACAGGAGTAAAGAACTCCAAATTATTACTGCTCGGGTACATTAACTTTGCCACAGGCAGTACAGCAAGTTTCAGGTGGACTTAGTTTCTGTGTTATAACTATCTGAAAATAGAAACTAGTAAGAGAAGCAGCTCTTTACTACAGTATAAAAATACCATCAGAGAGAAGTAGAACTTAATCTTACAGAACAGAGATGAAATTCCTCTTTGAGTCGCTAATTCTGCTGCTGGGCTGGAAATCGTTTAAGTCTCTTCTTGTTATACTGAACTTTTGCTTATGGAAGCTTACCTAAAATGGTTGAAGATTCCACACGTCACTGAGCTGGTAGTAATTAAGTGCCACCAGTGACAAAAAGAGTATTTCTTTTATGGGAGACACCATTCATTTTGTCTAGGTAAATTATTACTTACCTACATTTTTTACTTCTTTCCTGTAGTGCCGTCGGATTAGAAAGGAAGTAAAAGGCTGGTTAGACTGTAAAGAAAGAGACTAAAATTGATAGTAAACAAAACTTTGCTAATGGTAATGTCCTGAAAGAAGCAAAGATACTTCCTAACCTCCTTGCAAACTCAATTTGTTAATAAATCTTGGTGATTTCTTGGCTATTTCAGATACAGCTTACTGTGAAATGAATAACAAAAACCCCTATAGTTAAATGTGACGAGGAAGTTATCTTCTAGATGTACGTATACATTGCAGAATAAATGTTGACAGGCTAGGTGGCACCTTCTTGTATTTTGTCCGTGGTCAGAGAATGCTGGTCAGAGCTAAAAGGTTGTTTGTAAAATTCCTATTGGGAAGTTTTTTCAGCTTTTTCTGATTTCTTTTTGAGTGTAAATTTATTAAAGGTGTTACTTTCGCCAGAAAGTCTTTGCTGTAATGTGCCAAAATACATTTACTGGTGTAAAAATATTACACATTTTTATTTGCAGGTATACTCTGGACCTTTTAGGTACTTAAACTAAAAGCAGATATAACAAACTCAGGTGTTTAATTCCAAAAGGTATACCTTCTAGCTGAGTGTGCTGTATGTCCCAATTTTCAACTTTTTTCCCTTTATACAGCAAAGATGGTGGAGAACACAGTGATCTGACACGTATTCCTGTCCCAGTCCAGCTGTATAAGTGGTGCTCTCCTGAAGTAATCCTTGAAAAAGTTGTCACGGTCAGATCGGATATTTATAGCTTCTGTACAGTAGTGCAGGAGGCTTTGACAGGTATACCTATAGCTTTAGGCTTTTGTCACTAGGGTAACCCAGTGAATGTTTTCAATGCAAACTGTCAGCCCCCTAATGTCTGTTTTAATTCCCCTGTGTGACTGGACAAAACCTTGCTGTGGTGGCTCATACAGAGTTAATTTGGAAAAGGAACACTCCAGGCAGAAAACCCAAATGTTAATGACAATAGCAAAGACTCCTGGAAGCTTTTGTAAAATGTAATCAGAAAACTTAAAATTGCATAACTAAAAGGGTGAGATTAATGGTCAATGTTGGAGAGGTACAATTTTCTGTATGGTGCTTTTCTGCTGTTTATCTTTCTTCTTGATGTGAGGACAGCAAAACATTCAGTTAACTCTTTGCAATGTGCAAAATGAGCCTCTGCAGCTCTCATCTTTTTGGTCACTAAGATAACTTACAGATAATGTATTATTATTGTTATTACAGATAATGTAATGTATGTTATGCATTGACTTTGACTGGTTTCACAGTGAAATGGGATAAACACCCTAAAAATTAAACCCTATATTAGCTAGTTGGTAATGAAGAATCCAGACCATGGTTTACAGTGTAACTGTCCTCTAGAGATTGCTGTCAGCTCCCTTTAAAGCATCCACTGTTGAAATAAAATAGGGAGGATATGCCAGACTGGACTGAGTGCTTGTTTGGTTTGTGACAATAGTTGTAAATTAGGGAATGTGCAGACAATAATGCTTCAGGATCTCCGATTCTTTTATCTTTTTTTCTTTTTTTCTTTATTTTCATTAACATTGATATACAGCTTGTGACGTAAAGTCTGTATTTATGTTTTGCAGAGACCCCTCCCTGGAAAGGTCTTGAAGACTCAGTTATTAAACAGCTCGTAATTTCGGGACAGCAGTTAGAAGCAGATGTCAGACTTCCTATGCCCTATTATGGTATTGTGAAGTCAGGGCTAGAACCTAAACAGAAGAACCGCTCCATGAAGCTTCAGGATATTCAGTACATACTGAAAAATGACTTAAAGGTGACTTCCAGGATTGTAGCCTTTCATATATTTAAAACAGCAGAGTTTTGTGTCCATTCAGATTCAAGTTGTTCTGTTTAAATCTAGGTGGGAGGCAATCTAAACATTGAGTATCCTTTTCTCATCATGGAGGCAAACCACCTTAAAGGAGAAGGTAGAGACTTTGAACTCTCAAATATAGTTGGCTTTTATTCTGTTTTTTTGTATTACAGGACTTAACTAAGTCTCAAACTGGTCATGCTGATGAAACGTCAAAAGCACAAAGACCTACTGTTTTTGCAGATGTGAACATCTGTTTGGCATCAGCTTTTAGCTACCAGAGGAGAACACAGGAATTGCAGGGAAAAGAGATAACTGAGGCTGGTGAGTTTCTTTTAGCAAGATGTCATGTGTCCTTCACCTAGCATGTTCCTCAGTCCATAAAGGTCTAAGATGAATAATTAAAATGTGAGCACTTACAGATTTTATGACATAGTTTGAAAATAGAAAGCAGTTAGCGTTGGATTCTAGCTACCACCCTAATTGTTAATGTAAACTTAAGACTGTAAGTCTGGTTAATAGTTGAAATTCAGGCACACTATTTTCAGCAGAGGTGTTAAATGCTGCTCATGTAATCTCTAAAAGACATTAACTCCTAAATGTACAAAAGCAGTGTGTTTGATGGACATCTGGAGAAATGGCTTAACGCTTAAATTTTTCAGACAGCTCTACTGCCCCAAGATACTCTCTTTTTCCTGAGGAGAATAGTGCATTAGCAGACCAAGAGGCATCAACCAGTCTACAGCCAGTTGCACAGGACAAAAATCGTGACGTAGCTTCTGAACTCCAGACGACCCTCAGTGTCAGTGATGTGGATGACAGCCTCTGTAGCTTTGAAATCAATGAAATCTTTGCCAGTTATCCAGAACTTCATGAAGACTTCCTGGAAGAAGGAGCTGGATTAGGTCAAGCTCTAAACGATGAAAAAAGGCAGCAAAAGGAAGAAGATAAGGCTACCCTCAGAGACCTGGATGCATCCCCTGAAGTGCACTGTGAGGAAAAGCCGGTTTATGAGGAAGGTGGCTTTTCAGAATCGACTACAGAGTACACTACGGAAGAGGAGGAGAGCATAAGTGAGACCTCTGACCTATGCATGCTGGCACAGGTGAGACAAGATACTGGGAGAAGAGTGAGTAGTCTGTCCCAAAATGAGCAGCACATCAGCAAATGCGTCCTTAATTTAAAGATTTTTCAAAGCATGTTGCAGCAGGCAGCAGATTCCCTGTGCAGAACAGAGGAGAAACTGGACAAATTAGAGGCCACTGAAAAGCAAAAGAAGCTGCTCCAGGAAATCGGAATGAACCAGCTTTCTAAGCAAGTTTGTCAAGAAAGACATTGGAACAGATCTGATGATACTTTCCAGAATACCAATAACCCTTTTTCTGAAGTTAATACTTTTTTATGGAAGGCTATAGGTCCACCATCAAGTGACTATATTCCACCACTGATAACACATCAGGCACAAGGAGTGTTGGGTGGAGACAGCTTCCAAGCTGTTTCAAAGACAGCAAAAGAAATGCAGGCAATTCAAAATGAAAAGTGGAAGTACTTTTATGAAATGAGTAAGGGTAAAAATGAAAACAACCTTCGTGATCTCGGCTTCAGTGTGGTGAAAAGCCTGGATGATGAAATGAGCCTAGACCATGAGGTAAAGTGTTGAGCAGGGTGACTGTGTTTATCACTTCTGTATTCCTTAGCAGCTAAAGAGATGTAGTTATGGATGGTGGCCAAGAAGAGGGATGAATCTGTCTTTTAAAATATATGTGCATACCATATACTTTGTATACAGGAGTGGAAAATAGTCAGCTCAGCAGTGCAATAGTATTATTTCCTTTTTCCCCACCCACCCCAGCAAAATACTAGTCCTGTGGCTCAGGAGGGCATAAAATGCTGTACTAAAATGGAGATGGGACTGTCAGGGAAAAGGGCAAGCAGAAAAGATTTTTGTTTGTATACTTATGGAGGTCTAAGCTGTCATGTCATTGGTAAGGGCTTCTAGATCATTTTCATTTTTAAATATAAGTAGTTGACATGCTTAACCCAAAGAGAAAGAGAGAAATTCATGTACCTACCTGTTGTAGGAATAATCTTGAGTCATTTAGGTCTACTCATTCCCCTGGGAGCTACATGTTATGATAGTCTGCCTGCGTACATATGAAACCAGCTATAAATCCAGGACAGAGTTTTTACTAGGCTAAGGCCTGGAGTTGTCATCCTTTCTCATGAGCAGTGCTACTAAAATATAACCTAGGGAATAAAGCTTGTACGGTCCGGTTCTTAGTATAGCTCATAGACAGCTCAACTAGTAATTACCAGAAGCGCCCGACATGTGCTGAATCATGGCTTGTTGGACTCATTTCAGCATTTACTCCCACGTGTATCTGTAAGATGCAAAAAAAAGTTCAGCTTGCAGTGTCAGAGACGAGGTGATTCACATTCTGCAGCAAGTGGAAGTGAAGAAGAGAGGTGGTGAGTTTTGATTGTATTCACAGAAGAGTTAATTCTAGCAGAGTCATCTTGATACAACCACTGTCAAAAGTAGACACATCCAGGATCAAGGATGGCATTAAATATTTTTTCAGTAAGCCAAAAGCCATCTGTCCAATTAGGACCCTACTGTGAGTCATTGTCAGCTGAAGAGCTGACGGGGTAACTGCTACAACAGGGCAGTTACTTTTAAAGAGTGGTGTTCAGACAGATTCCAAATGCCTCTCTGATAGAGGTCAGTGATCTAAAACTATAACAGGAGAGCTATCAAATAAGTTACTAGTCAGGGTGGTTCTCTCTCTGCACAGCCTCATTCAATTCTCAGTAGAAGTACTTTGGCTTTCATAGGTGTAGGACTAGGACCTATGTTAGGGGCTGTGGGAGTAGAACAGTCTTGCTAAACCCAGTGACAACAGAGCATACGTTAGTTCATTACGTTTGCTGTGCTTTTTAATGTCATCCCTTTGTTTTTCTAAGTATGGGTACATGTTAAAAGTATCTGGCAAAATGTGTGCAAATTCATGTATCTTATTCGTTGGAAAGTTGGGGACAGGCACCTCCTTCAATGTTTGGGTCCAATCAGTCAGGAAAACTTGTAGTTTTTAAGTTGAATCATGACCCACTTGGATCAGTAAGATCTGTTGGTAAAGGACATACTTGGTTAGAACACAAATATACCAGATGCTGACATGTGGTTAGATGGTCAAGTGAATGAATTCTGGATTGGAATTGGGTTGGTGGTAGGATTGTTGTTATCCAAGTCTGAAGTTCTGAATATCTTCAGTTGTCCACTGATCACCTTACTGTCCTGAATAAAGCACACCTACATAACATTCATTGTCTGTTAGTGTTTATATAGACATATCATGTGAAAGCAGTTCACAGCTTCTGAAATCTAGATTTTAATGTACAGCTTGTCTGGTTAATCTGTAATAGACCTAAATAACTGTCTGTGCTTTCTAAGCTTCTAATGGCTCAATCTGCTAGTTCTGTTGGGTTCTTAGAACATGTGTGCTCTTAGCCTTTTAATTAACATTAAAACAACTTCTAGTCCTTTACTGAGTGGGGAATACTTAACACAATATGCTTGTGCATTAACAGAGTTTGATGCATTTCATAATGATTTATTATAGGTGCTATCCAAAATCAAGATCTGAAATTTACAGTACAAAAATAAGTGAGGAGAAAAGGATGATGCAATCAGAATGGAGGAGTAAGTAAATCAGTGTTAATTTAGCATTAATGTTAGCAAGTCTTACCGCAGTGCAGTGCATTAAAACTTCACACATTTTCTTACTTAAGAAAGATCCATGTGCCTTAATTGTTGATGCTCTATTAGCCTGTTCTTGGGTGAAAACCAAATGAGTAGGATCCTGTGTCTTGCACATTCAGGGCATAAAATAGTCACAACCACATTAAGATGGTTTGATTATAAAGCTCAAGGAATTTCTAGCCCTGTTTTGGAGGATGTAAGGGAGGGACAGCATATGAACTTAGAAAGGGTAGTATAGCAATGACCTGTGGATGGCAGTACAGGCATGAGTAATAGAGAATGCAAACTAAGAAAAAAACGGTTCATTTAAAGACTTGTCCGTATCAATTTATGCAGGTTTTAAGCTTCCCTTAAAATGGAAGGAAGTGTTTAGCTCTTTTTATGATAAAGGAGTTTACAGGCTATAACTTAGCATTTCCAAGTCTGCAGACACAAATGAAACACAGGGAATGCTTTGAAGGTCCAGATTCTGTTGTGTGAACTGGTAATTTTGTTCTTTTTGTATAGATGAAGTAAAACAAATGGCCAGAAGAGTGGCCTCAGGACAGCTAGAACTTGGCTCTCCATATCCAGCCAGTGAATACACATCTGAAAGTGAAGCAGACAGTATAAAGGAAGCCTTTCAACATGTCACTGTTAGAGTCCAAAAAAGTCAAGACCTACAAAGATACAGGTGGCAGACAGGTGATAATGTTGAGTCTTGGGATCCAGGCAGTGAGGATAGATTTCAATCTGAGGAGAGTGATCTGGAGTCTGCATTTAGAAGTTCTGGAGGTAAGGTTGAAAAACAAAAAATAATTTCTTCTCTTTTTGTCTCTCTCCCATCTCCCAGCAGATTTCAGCTTCTGTGATTTTATCACAATAATTGTCAATTTTATCTTCCAGAGTCTTGCCCGCAGAGCAGGTCAATCAGTCAGTCACTGTGAACATAAATAATAGACTAAGATGAGTATTACATGTTAATAGGTGGAGGTAATGTCCAGTGAGCTTGGAGACCCTTCATTGTCAATGATTACCATGTGTGAGCATGGGAGACCCAAAGCTTTCAAATCCATGACTATGCTTTCACACTTTATTTCTTTCAATTGGACTACAGGGATGCTTTTTCTGTAGCAGCATAGTGGGTAGTACTTTTGTAATAGTTATGGATAAAGGAACAAGGAAAGCTTCACGTGCCTAGATTAATGATGTGAGCATTTAAATATTATTTCTCCATGTTCCTGACAGACAGTGTAGTTTTACTGTCTACTCTCATTGATATTCCATCAGTGGTTCAGATCACTGACTTCATATTATTTTTTGCCTAATAATTTTATTCCATTCTGACATCCTAGGGAGAAGTTGCCAGTCACCATCACAAGATGAACAAGCAGAGTCTGGAATAGCTATTCATAAGAATTCAGTCCTTCCTCAACAAGTTGAGAATCTCACTAGAGTATGTATAGTAATCCAAGAAATCTAGTTGCAGCTACTTATCTGTGAAACAGTTTAGCCTGGTGTCTCCGTGTTGCACACTGAACTACCAAGACAGCTGATCCTTTCAGCTGTGATCTGACTAATAATCTCCCCCCTCTCCCCGCTTCTTTTTGTTTGGTTCTATAAACCATCAAGGTAATGTAAGGAGCAGGAGGTATGTTGAAACTCAGAGTGATCACATTAAATGTGATTTCAATTTGATGCAGTATTGTTTAACATTACTGACTAAAATGTTCTTTAATAGAGAGTGGAGAAAGCATCTCAAATGATGATGTCTTTCACAGGGGCATTCAAGGAAATTACATTGTTCCCTTAATTCATCTCCTGATATGTCTGAAGAATTCTTGACTCCTGATCCTCATTCTTTCCTTCCTCCTACTACTCAGGGAAGTTCACAACTAGAGGTAAAAAGAACAGAAAAGACAGGAATTAAGTCTGTGTCAAGAACTTTAGACATATGGTTTTATTATGCTCCCATTTGATTTGAAGAAAAGCTGTAGAAAATGGGAGAATGATAGTTTTTATTCTTTTCTTTTGAAATAGTATCTACAAATAAAGATCTATCTAGAAGTAAAAAATTCTAACCCTGTTCCTTTAAAGCACACACCCCTGCCCAGAGGGGAGAAACAAAACAAAACAAAAACCACTCCAAAACCTCCCCACAAAAAAGCCCCCAACCTAAAACCCCACAAACACCCAGACTCCCAGAACACCAGGGGCACGTTTTCTTAATTTGTTTACTAGGAAACTACATAATCTGTGGCTGAGAAAAGTTTTAGGCAGTTGATAATCTCAGCCTTTCCTTTACAGCTCTATCCATTGTAGTACTCGATAGCCTTAAAACAGTTGTCTTCCATTTCTTTAAGATTTGAAACTATTGTATGGACTATTAAATCCAATCCATGCTGTTTGCTGATAAGCTCTTGAAAAGTTTGTCTCTCCGTTCCGATTATTGTGAACATCATCGTGTGAGAGTTGTTCTACCCTTCACAGCTTGCCTGTGAGAAGTTGAATTTGTTTCCTTTTTCCCCTCCTTTCAGACCTCAGAAGCTGAGGGCAAATTAGAAGATGCTTGTGAAGCATTTTTACAGAAACAGTTACCTGAAGATGCAGGATCAGGTATTCAGGTTTCAGGTAAATGTGCTCTTTCTTTTGAAGGTACTTTGGAGTCAGGGAGATGGAGTCTTGTTGCACTTAGATTTTTGTCAGCAGCACTTCTGTCAGAAGGCTGGAGCTTGATTCTTCAGGGTCACTTGGTCTCTTGTTCCTCATTATTTTAACGAGTCCTAAAGGACTCGCTAAAAAAATCCTGAGGACACTCAGGATTTCGGAAGATGAGGTTTGGGCGTTGCAGTCGCTGAAATACTGTTGAGTGCAATGATTATGTACTTGCTGTGTTTCAGTTAAAAAGAACAAAACAAAACTTGTTTGCAACCTTTTTGTTTTTACCCTAGGGCTAAGTTTAATCTTTTTATGCAACATGCTGTGGTGCTGGAAACTGAATTAGAGTTGTATTTACACATTAATATTGCTGGAAGGATCTTGAGCTTAAAAACTGTAAGAGCCGACATTGTGTGTGTGCAGAATAATGGAAGGATCATTGTTGCTTCTCTAGTCTCTTAGCTCAAATTTGTAAATGTTGCGATATTCCCCAGTGCTTCAGTGGTTGAGTGTCTGGCAGCTGTGGTATGTTTATGAAAATGCATCTTTAAAACACATTTGTCTCTTGACAACAACAAAGGTCACAAGAACTAAAAAATTTAATAAAGTTGCTATTTCCTGTTCAATGAGTTGTGTTGCTTTCTTTTGTACTTGCAAAACCCAATAACGGGGAATATTTGTTATTTGTATTCAGGAGGAAAAATGCTATTTTGCAGCACAGTGACGCAGAACTCTGGCAGTAACACACTAGGAGTGAATCAGCTTAGCCATATGCCTGTAGCCAGGTAGATAGACCTACTTTTATCATTACTTCAAGCATAAATTGGGTTATAAAGCGTGCTCTTTTTATTAATTATGCTTATATATCTAATATTCAAATAAGATGCCAGTGCTGTTTTTTTAATAATTATCTACATATCATAGTTCCTTGCCAAGAAAATACTAAAAGGACTTTCACAAGTTTCAGGGGGTTTTGTCTTTTAGTGTTCAGGTTTGTTTTTTGTTTTGGTTCTGGGGTTTTTTTTGGTTAATGAGGGAGATAAAACAGGAAAAATAAGTCATGTATATGTATTACAATTCCTTTTACACTGATAAACTGTGGTCTTAAACAGAGCAAAGATAATTCAAATTAAGGCTTCAGTCATCTGTTTTAATTTTGTTAAAGCTTCGGTTTTGGAGCTCAAGTGGCATGAAGATCATGCCTTTTCCCCTCCTGTGGGAACAACCCAATGCAAGTATGCTCACTGTATCTTGCCTGCAGATAACATTAGCCCATGCTTGGAGACTTGCAGTCTCATCTATCAAACGTGAAGTGTTTATTTCTAGTATTTTTGTAAATTTTATATTCTAATAGTATGCAGAGATGTTGGGTAGAATCACCATCTCATGCTGCAAGGGGTACTTTTGCTTAAAGAGAAATAGTCCTCACCCTGCAGGTTTTTCAGCCCTGGCTTTCAGGCTTCTTAAAAGCCCCTATCCTCCCTGTAGCTCAGCTTTCCTTGTGTTCCTCCAGAGTTAGCAGCTGCTCACTTTCTCCGAGTGTGGGAGTGAGAGCTACTTTTACTGTCTGTCGGTGTTGTACTCTCTCTTCCTCCACTGGAGGAACTGAGTTACCAGTGTCAAAGGTAGGCAGCAAGTGTGTAAATACTTGGCCTTAAGGTAAAAGGTAATGGTTTTAGTTGCTCCCCCTTTGCTTAGGAATTGAACTTTTGCCAGCAGGACAGAGAGGACTGTTGCTCTCTGACTGTCTGACTAATCCCCTTAGATTCATTAGAGGCGTTCAAAAATGCCTCTTTGACCTTGAACGGGGTTGTTGCAGTTTGAGAGATTAGCTTACAATGCAGACCAATCAAAGGATGATAAAACAATGTAGTGATGTATATTTGTAGATTTTTATTTAACTTTCAGTTTTGTTTTGAAACCGTATATGTCAATTAGAAGTTTTCTCCTTACCAGATACAAATCCATGATGTGCTTAAAATGGCATTTTTCTCCTATCGCTCTCCATCTTCTAAGGTTTTAAGCAAAAAGTTTTTATGAGCTGCAGTCTCTCTCAGAGAGAAGGTAGTCCTTTAAACTTTTTGAGAGAGAGAAAACTAAATAAATTTATTTTCATAATTCTCTGAGAGGATCAATGAATATGACCTTTCTTCACTTATTCCAGTGTTGAAGCAGCACGAGAAGTGGTACTGTGGGAGCCGCAGGAAGAATGCAATGAAAAAGACGTGTAAGAGCCACAGACAATTTTATATCAAAACTTCAGCAAGTTGGTCATTATCATTGTAAAAGTTTTGTGTTGATACAAAACAGGAAGATGAGACGAACTGAGGCTGGGAGAGAGAAAACTATTTGAAGTGTTGGAAGAATATTTTCTCGTGATAAATTGGGAGATTGGTATGAAAGAGCTATCACATACAGTTGTCCTTAGTTTGAAATATTTTCATATTCATAAGTAATTAACTTACTGTTAATCTGAGTGTGCTTCGCACTGAAGTGTTAGGATTCCTTGTTTCTTCTGTCCATATTACACAGAAGAAATAAAATTAGTTTAAAGAGCGAATCATTAGTATGTAGCTAAATAAATCTTATTACAAAAATAGTCTTGTGATTGAGATTCCCAGGAAAAATTTGCAGAATAGGTTTGTGACTTAACTAGTAGAGTGAGTTTCTTTTTCCAGATAATGGAGATTTGCATAGAAATTACTGATTTGGTAACAGTAGACATCTGCTCACTTCATGGTCTTCGAAGGACAATGTAATCCAGGGTATATCTGCAGAAGATGTTGGTTTGCTTGATGTAATCCCTGTCCTGCAGCCACTTCAGAGTTTTTGTGACTTGAGTGGACATCACTGCCTGTGCAGATCTTTAGCAGTTTCAGTTTATCTGAGTAACTCTTTTAAAGGCTCCTAAGACCTACATTTAGTCTTAATTAATGGATGGTTAATTTTTGTTAAACCTTGAGGTCTTCCCTTGGCTTTGGAGAGAGTTTTCTACCTAGGGCAAGAACTTAAAATGTGAACCACTTTCTGGAGGCAGTTTCCTGAGCTTGCTTTTATAGGAGAATTATTATAATTAAGAAATCCTGTAAAGGAAGGGAAAGCAAATAATTAACCTTTTCTGTCTCCGCAAGATTATTGGAGATGGTGATCTTCAGCCTTCCAAGAATTCTGTGGGAAGTTTTCAAAGGGAATGTCTCTCTTCCTTCTGGAAAACTAGATAAGACTGAACAGTATTAAAATTTAAAGAACCTGAAAATAGCAGAATTTAGTGATTCACAAGTGTAAGAAGTGGCTATTCTAACTGTCAGAACATCTTTCCATACTTCAGATCAGCGACAGATATTCAGGATTTGTCAAGTATCCCCTGTGAGCAAGAGAACTACTACAGGGATATAGATTGTGAAACACCCAGAGTGAGTCATGCACCAACTAGCGTCAGCACTCCACTCAGCTCAGGTAACTGCAGAGAGGAAAGAAGGAAGGACCAGTGAATTACTTAACCTTTCTATGCCAGGAGTCAGACCTTTCTGCCATGACTTGCTAATGTAAAAATCATTGATGTGAATCATGGAAACTCCATTCACGTAGTACCAATGCAGAAATGTCAGGCTTGGAATAATTAACCACAAGAAATGCTGTGCCTGTTGTTTGAAATCTTATTGTTTTGGTCTGGATAGTTACAACTTTGTAGTTAGAGCCTGTTTGGTCAAAAGAAACCTCTAACCTAGAACTGAAGGAGAATTTACAGGGACACAGCTGAAAAACCCACTACCTGAAAGGTTTCTGAAAGATAATTACTTGGTAGTTAATGGTAGCCTTGATAAATCAGAAATTGGTTTAGACATTTAAAATTGGAGTGATACATGTAGACTTTAGCATTTTAAAGACGGACAATGTAATAAGCACTTAGTACGTTTTGAGTGTTGAGAAAGTGATCTCAATGTTTGTTGAACTTAAGTGTTGTTTAAGAGCAATGAATTATCATTTGCTTTGTACTTTCATTAATTTGGTGTAATACAGTAGTCAAAAATTCTCAATTGGCAGTTTTGCATAAATAATGTCTGAGGTGGAACTCCTAGGTAATCAGTTTGGACTTCCGTTTAGAGATCAATTATGGACAATAGTTTCTTAGTTTCCTGTGCAAGTCCCTGTTCAAGTACAAGAAAACTTTTTCTGCTTCCATTGAAATGTGACCAAGATACAAAAAATAAAAAAATAATTTTTCAGCTTTGCTATAATTTTTTTCTTTATTTTAATTCTAAAAGAAAAAATTCCAGTAGCCTTTGAGAAATACAAACACTGCCATGAAGTAGCTTCAGATTCTTCCTTTTGTGGTTCTCAAGAGACCTCCTCTGCAGTGTCCAGGACATTCACTACAGCCTGTGGAGAGGGAAGGAACACAGAAATTCCCTCAATTGCTTCAGGAGTTTCCTCATCTGAATTGAATGAGCCTGTAAGTCTAGAAAACTTACCTTATGTCAGCCATTCTTTAAAATATTTTTTTAAAATACTTTTCCTTAAAATGAATGCAAGATGAGAAGCACAGAAATACTTCCAGGTCTTTGTGAGTATTTTGGAATCCTGGATCTGTTGACATAATGACAAAAGTTCTGATTGATTTCAAAGCAGTCAGTGCGTGCCACTGATTATACAAAGAGTTGACTTCCCCTTGCACCTAATTGTATGTAAATGTTGACCACCATCAAAGTGGCCTTTTTTGTCCTCCATCCCATCCCTGGCTGTAAAGAATTGCCATTTCCCAGCATTGGATCTGGTAATCTTGGAACACCAAAGTGCTAAGTATCTGCAAAATGGTTGGGTAGAAAAGGTATGTTTTTGTTGGGGGGGGGGGGGTGGGGTGATCAGTTGGCCTTCTGGTGAGGCAACAGCAGGCTGCTTATCTGAACCACTCTGAATTCACAAGCGATTTGTGAACTATAGGCTTTTGAGTGTGTGGAAGTGGGGAATAAACTTGAACGAAAATAAATACATGTGCATGTGTGTTCAAGTATGTAAGTTTTCATGTGGAACAGAAGAATTCTCAAAACTTAGTAGGGGAAGGTAAATGAGTACGTAGATGAGTGATTCCTTGAGGAAGAAAACTAAGGTGGAAGCCTCCCATCTAGTAGTTTGGAAGCAAGTAAATGTTCAGAAAGCCCTTCTATTAGGGGATTAAGTTTGTCCTTTTTATGCATAGACATGGCATAATGTTATCAACTTTATTGTATCAAAAAATCGTCTCTCTTTGGAGTTGACAATTTCAAGGTCACTGTAGTGATTTCCAGTAATCTTTTTGGAACTGAAGGTGTTCTGGAGCCACAGCATTATCTTAACTGTCTTTTCAGACAGTTATATATAAAATAACTTTATGCCTTTCTTATTGTTATTCATTGATGGGGTTGTCATTTAAAGATTAAATTAGAGTTTGTTCAAGCAGAACAGACTGCATTTGTTGTCATCAGGTTAGGTCTGTGTCTTTCTGCTTGTGTAGCAGACAGTTGGAATTCATTAAGCCCATTAATAGTGCAATGTTGCCTTGACTGCCTCTGCAGAGATTGTTGATTGTGTCACTTTCTTGTCTAAAATTTTATTCTAGGATTAAGTGCAGGAAGCACCTGTTCCCATTTTGTGGACAGTGAGGACTTGTCTATGATTACAAACTTTTGATTTTGGGGGGTTCTTTTGGTGGATAGGTGTGCCTTGCTTTAATAAAGATTCAAAGCAGAGAATGGGAACTTAAGAGATGTTGGAACTGTCCTTTCAGAGAATTCCCGTCCAATTGTCCATACAGTGTTGAAATGGATAAAGATTATGTAGCTGACAGTATCTTATGGCCAGCTGAAAGATGAGTGCACGGCAGCCTCAGCAAAATTTTTGACACATCTGGCTTACCTGGGTACTACCTCTGTTTTCATATTCTGAACTCATTGAAGAGCTTATTTTAAAATGTAATGGTCAGCTAAGGCTTTAAGGCCTTGCCTCATTTTGGATTTGGTATGTTGAAGGGGAGGATTGAAGACTAGCAGTTCTTCAGTTTACCTTCTTGTGTTTTATTCTGTATGACCTTACACAGGATGGGTTGCCAGTAGTTGCTTCATCCTTGAGAAGCACCAGGAAAGCATCTGGTAAGTCTCTTGACCCAGCCCCAGCCCAAATAGAATGATCAGTAAACAGAGAAACAGATTTGAAAAGAAATTCTGCAGTTTTACTTCTCTTTTCTTCCCACCCCCACATCTCTTTTTATAGAGGTAAATAGCTTTGCACACAACTGTGTATTGCTAGTGGTAATTAGGTTATGGATTCTGTGTTTGCATCTGCAGACTAACACCTCTGACCTCTACTTAACCTATGTTTGAAGTGTAAATATTACTGGCCTAAAATGTGCAATACAGGATTGAGAACTGAATGTGCAAGTCTAGCTCTAAATTATTTTTCCATTATGAAGTTACTTAAGGATATTTGATAAAATGTGAATGAGCTAGGCTCGTGCAGGTTGATAAATGAAATTTGTCAGCAAGATGTGGTCATAATGTAAGCCTATATCACAGTTATTGAGGATTAATCACTGCTAATTAACTAGACTGTTTTGGGTTTTTTTTCTATCTCAGCACTCTCACAGGCATCTAACCACTTCATTGATGAGCTGCCTCCACCAGCCCAAGAGCTGCTGGATGAAATTGGTAAGAGGCACTTCACCCAAAATGGTATGAGGCTTGCCAGCTGTGTTCAGTCAGGATTCCTCTCAAATCATTCACTTCTGAAATACACAAGAGCTACCAAATTAGTTGCAGTCAGGTCAATGATTAGGAAGTTAGGCATCAACAGCTTAAATAACTGGCAGTTATTTAAGTTAGTCCTTGAAGTTTCTGCATTTCATGTAATGGTTAGTTGCTGCTGATGGCAGCAGCCAGCCTATTGAGTGCAGTTAATTTAACACTGAGATGAATTTTGTATAGACTGAATTTTTCAAAGGTGTCCTGGAGCAATGCATGTTCTCCATTAAAACGAATGCAAGCTGGGCAGCTGCATCCCTCAGGTGTTTTTGCAGAGCTTAGTCTCGGTGATTTATGTTTCTTTTTGTAATCACATACATCTTCAGAGAGAACACAGTGTAAAAACTCTGCATTGTTTTTACTGGTGTGTGTTACAGAAGAATTTGCTTTGTTTATTCAGCTATAAACTCTTCCTAAACTAACACCAGACATTGGGATAATTAAATGTGTATTGGTCCTATGCTCTTTTAGAAATGAGGCACACAAGACACATTCTAATCTTTTTATTTCCTCATTCACCAAAACAAGGATATGTGGAGACTGGCATCAACTGAATAAGCGATGGTTAGAGACAATTTGTAGGATTAATATATGAACTAATTATATGTTATGTAAAGGTTTTAATCTGGGTTTGGATGAATAAAGTAATATGGTACTTTAGATTGTATAGAGTCAATTTAGAAAGAGTATCTAGATCAATAAGGAAATGTGCTGTTTTTAACAGAGTATTTAAAGCAGCAAGATTCCGTCGCTCAAGACTTTAAAGAGAAGGGATTGTATGACTGTGAAGTGCAAAGAAATGGTTAGTTGATAATAGTCCTAATGTAGAGATTACAAATAGCAAATTACTTTTGCATTGCTGCAAAATTACTCTGAATGCTTGTCACTGTATGTTCAGTTGTATGATAAATTTTTAGCTTCTTTTGGTAGTTGTGGTTCAGCAGAAATTTGAGAGGATTCTCCCTTTTTTGGTAAGATTATATGCAGTGTTTTTACAAATAGTACCCCCTCCACCAGTGTTTGCTGTCTTTCTCTGTGTATTCACTCTCTAAAGTCTACAGGGATGTGGTGTGGAAGGCTTGCAGGTCTGAACTATCAGAATTAATCTACTTTTACTATGCCACTGTAATGTATGCTGTGTTCCAACACAAATGATGAAACCCACAAAAGTATAGATGGTGGGCAGCTGATGTAAAATAGAGCTGAAGCTTCCATTCTGGGAGGGTAGTCCAGTTGAGAAAATGTCCAGTGCACACTAACTGCTTATGTTTCTTACTCACCATAATGAAATAATGCCTCTGATCTCACAGTGTAAAAAAATAGCATCCACTGGGGTAATCAATATTATATTTCCTGTTCTGTTACAGAGATACCAAAGATAGCAGTAGTGAATCTTTGTGCTTCTGAAACTGCAAATAGTAATAAGTGGAAATAATTTTAGATATACAGCAAGTAATATCAGAGGAGCAGAAAACCTAAATCTTTGTAGGCTCTGCATTTGTTTCCAATGAGTCAGAAAGTGAAGAGCCGTTTAAAAAAAAAAAAAAAAAAAAAAGACAAAAAAAAAAGAAAAAAAAAGGGCAGAACATGAGTTAGTCTGTAAAAAAGCTAAATAGCATAGTCACTTGAGAACGATGCTGGCACTTGTTTGTGTTATCCTACAGCTTTGTTAGATCTTTTCCCAAAGGATAGAAGCTACAGGGACTTTTATTCATAAGAGTATCTTGGTTTTGGGTGGTAAGGAATGCAGCAGCCCGTATTGCTTGCTGTTCAATCACTGTGGTTTTGTTGTATTTGCATAAAGTACAGCTATTTCAGACTCCATTTTTGTGACAGCCTACTGCTTCCTGCTTATCATAGCTTAGCAGAAGGTGGATGAATATATTCACATGCTGTAGGGAGCAGAACTTAGTGAGATAAGTCTTGGGGGGGGGAATATCATTGGATTTTGCTAAGTAGGGTAACAAAGCTAACATCCACAGGTTTTCTTTTGATTTTTCTCCCATAGCTAGGATTGTAAGGGGAAAGATTAAAGATTAATTTCCACATGCATTTTTCATTTTAGTGTGAAGCAAAATGTTCAGTCCTGTGAATCTAAAAATGTGTTACAGTAAAATATTTATCTGGGTCTTGCTACTGGCCACCTTTTGACTGTAGTTAATGTGAATTTGGTTAATGTAGAAAATCAGATGACTGAGGAAAAAGTAATTGAGAAGTGGACAACTGAATTTTCCCAAGTGCGGTAAACAACACGTTTTAATTTCTTTATTATCTTCCTTCATACCTTTGATATTAAAATCTTTCTGTTTATGTGAATAGTTCCCGATCAAATTAAAATGGAAGGCAGAGAGTCAAGCAAAGAATCTGAGGGAAATGAGGAGAGAAATCATAGTTTATGGACTGAGGAGTCATTTAATCTAGCAGAGGAAACAGAAAGGTATGAAAAACGGATGGTAAGGTGTATTTGGCTTTGAGTTACAAAGATTTAGAATAATGGTTCCAGTATATTTTAACAAGATTCGATGCTTACAGTAAGCCAACTTTTTGGCGTTATCAGAACCCTGATAATTATGACTGTTTTCTTTTAAAATGTGTAGTATTAAACTTGCCAGCATCCATTTTAAATCTTTTATTCAACAGGGCTCACTCTACTCTTGATGATGTTTTAGAAAGAATGCTCCGTGCAATTCCTGGAGATGAGGAGGTCCAAGAACAACCTCAGGGACGCACTCTTGGGTTGGCTGATCATTGATACTTTGTTCATAAGTTTATTTTGTTTATGTTCTGGGTATAGACCTGTGCAGGACTTCTGAGAAAATGGGCTGTCACTCCTTAGAGAGTAGTGTGTCAGGGAGCTTGCCTGGAGACATCAATCTGAAATCTCCATACTAAATTGAGAGGGAAAAGAGTGTTTTGTTAATATAATTTCCTGTAGGTGGAAAGCAAATACTTCAGTAGGCTTGGAAGGCAGTGCATAGTCTTCACAGAAATCAGATAATTTGACAAAATGGTGGATTTATTGAGATCGAGAATAATGTACGTTAAGAGAACAGAATCATGAAAGCTTTTTAGAAAAGAAGAGTTTGGGAAGATGGTTATACTGTCATGGCAATATAGGAGGAAATGGCAGAAGTCATATATACATCACTTTAAGGAAAAGATTCATAGCCCAGATAACTTTTTTTTTCTCTTAGCACTAAAGATAAGAGCCCAGTAACTCTGAACAACTCCACAGTAAATGCCAGTGAGTAGTCATAAGTCATTCCTAACATATATCTTACTAAGGAACGCAAGATATTCTTGTGTTCGGCATTAGGATTTTATTTTATTTTTTTTACTGAACACAGAAGTCAAATGTTATGATAGCCAGGAGGATCTTGCCAACAGGGCAGACCGATTCCTGCAGTATATATACTGCCATGTTCATAAATGGCTCAATCCAAAGCCCATTCACATGTGTAGTCAGACTACATTTACTTAATGCTGTTATGTAAGCAATCATTGGAGTGTGCGTATGGATGTAAAGCTAAAGCACATCTGTAGTTTTGGGGGGGAGAGGCAGTTTGTTTAGGGGTTGGAGGGGGCACATGCCCATTATAGGTCAGGGTAAAAATAAAAAGGCATCTAGTGTCTCCAGAGGCTTCTGTTCTAGCGCTCTGCATTCATCATGTCAAAGAGAAAATACAAAAAATTGGGATGATACACAAAATTCTGTCCTTCAAGGGCTGCAAGCCTGCAAGATCCAGAAGATGCTGGAAGGAAGAACGGAGTAGAGAAAGGTGGAGCTGGGGCCAGAGGCAGAGCACCAGAAAGCTGTGCAGGGAGTTCAGAAGGTCCTCTTTGTCTGTAAAGCTACTGGATGCTGTGCTGGGCAGTATTGTATTTATTATATTGTTAGCACTGAATTCATCAAGCTTGCACAGGCTAGTTTTTTTGCTTTTCCTGATTATCCCCCATCTGGATACTGTTTCTACCCTATGCTTTTAAAGGAGAGACAGCCGCTTTAGACTTAAACTCTCTGGAGACACTTGAAAATTTTCTAATTTTGGGGGGCAGTTGAGACAGACAGCACTGTGGACCATTTGCTGGAGCTGCAGGGTGTCTCTCTCATAGTGAGACTGCAGTTTCCTCTACTGACTCGAAAGCACTGAAAGACAGCTGATAATACTGTATCTGTGTCCTGTTTAGTGCTCAACCTCTCTGGCTTAGGCACCTAAATGCTTCACACTGTAACGACCTTGGTTACTATCAGTATGGTTTGGTATGTACCTGTGATGTGCCATCAAATCCCTTAAACATCTGTTTTGGTCTCATCTCCCCTGGCTTTCCTTTAATAGAAACTAGAAGTAAGGAAGAAGACACAAGATAAAATAAAAGTGTTTGTTCTGTAAGTCCAAATCTCTGTTAGGAACTGTCAAAGCTGACTGGTATTCTACAGCTAAAGTTAAAAGTTGCCGTTTTCAACATTTCGCAATTAAAGATGTTTCTTGTTACAGGGAGGGGGCTGACATACTTGCATTAAGTTAATGTGCACTTAGTGCTGTGCAAAAAATATGAAAGAACTGGCATTTTGTCTGGAAAGAAAAAGGCAATAGCCTTTCATTTTCAGAGAGAACTTTTGGTTTTTCAGTGTGTAGTACAAGATGACCTAAAGGAAGTTGCTTCATTGTTGTGGGCATTTAACACTTCTACAGGAGTCACGCTATAACACGTTTCGCTTTCCAGTTAGGCACCGAAAGTTTGAAATGTCCCAAATCCCTAGCTACTTTTGGAAATGTTGATGGTAATTTTCAAACCTAGAGATCTGGAGGTACCATCATTGTGCTCGTTATTTGCACAACATTAGCATATATGACCCTATTTTCTGTCAGACTCTTTGAAGAACTGAGCTGGTAGGGATTGGGCTTCAGGTTTTGAAAACAGAATGATTTCTGATCACAAAGAGGGTCCTGTGTAATGCACTCAGTAGCAACAGAGCCGAGACTGGTTTCTGATTACAAGTGCAACTTAATGTATCTAGCAAAGAGATCTGTAGTGCTTGATTCAGCATGCTTCTATGTGCTGACAAAACTAGAGCTTTCTCTTTGAAGTGTTGTGTGGCTGTGTATGTTCTTCTTGGTTCTGAGCTGAATTCACATGTTTTTTAGACACGCGTCCTGAAGATCAGAAATCCTGCTTACAGCAACAGCAGTCTTCATCTTTGCCATTCACGTGAGCCTCCCTTTGAATTAAATTGGGCTTTTGGTAGAAATCTGTGTATTCTCTGGCTGCATGAGATACATTCTTGTTTTCCATGTCAAGGAGGTGAAAGGAGCAATATGAAATCCCATTCCCTTCAACTTGTGGTTTGATGTAAGAAAAAAAACAACCGTGTAACTTTTTTTTTTCCCCTACAGGGTAATTGTTTTGGATCAGAGCTCTCCTACATGATTAAAATGGATGGCGAATAAATTCTAGTATATCACCTGCTTGCTGCTGCTTGTACAGTATACAGCCTGTGAATTGCAACCCTTCTTGGCCACATAAAGAATTCTAAAGCTCAGACTTCCTTTAACTGCAGCAGCAAGTACAGAAGAAAATCTAATGCTCTACTTTGTAATACAGTTTGTACTGGTTTTACACCATCATTGCATGTAAAGGCAGTATCAATAATACTGCAGAACTGAACTGTTTTCTGAATGTAACATCCTTATGAAGCTGGCTACATGGTGGGGGTTTTTTTCTGTGTGTGCATGCTTTCATAAGCAAAAGAATTTCTTGCTCTGTTGCATTATGCAGCTTTCAGTGTTACAGACAAAATGATGGTAGTTCTGTGGACTGCTGTTACTGCTCAGGCACTTAAATTTTTCCGTGCTGGAGTGTGGAGCACGGTTACAGCCCATGTAGTGTATGTTTTTCCTTGCTCATTAAATTTAACAAGGTAATTTCTTGTTTTCTCTTTTCTTAGTGCTTTTGTGATCTAGCGTTGAACTGATTTGACTGATTAAGGGGATTAATTGCTGTGCAAAAAGCTAATGAGAAAAAGGCAGTGTTCTCCAGAGATTGCAAATGCAGCAATACATTCCCTGCCAGCATTAGACAAGACTATGAGAAAATCTGGTTAGTATTATGAAGATACCTGTTGTGTAATTAAACCACACTTTTGGTAGGCCTCATCAAAAAAAAAAAAAAAAAAAAAAAAGTCCCTGGATGATTGAGCTTTGGGTCAGGATTTTGATGTGCACAGCAACTTTATATTCAACTTTTCTTGTGATAAATACTGTTCAGGTGCAGGAGGTGTGAAGATTGTCCTTGTCCCTTTTTAACAGACACTGGGATTTTAGCTGATTGTACCCCATGTTGCTTTTTCGTTCCTGTTCATGTAGGGAAATGCTGCCTATCTGTAACCGTTAGTTAATTTGGTTTAACAATACTTAATAAAAGTTTCCAAGGTTATTGTGCTGCCATGTGGTTCTTTTTCTGGTTTTGGTAGTTCTTTTTTGGGGTTCTTTTTTGTTTTGTTTTTGTTTTCTCTTTACTTGTTATTAACTTTGTTTCCCATCATCAGACTATGTACACAACTAGATGCTGATAGAGCTACTCCAGGGAAGGTGCTGCAAACCAGCGGACTTGGGGCTGCTTTCTTCAGGAGAGATCAAGAAAAAATACAAATCTTTCATCCGTTCAGTCCTGTCGTGGTAGTGATAGAGCTAGAGCAGATGTGCCAGCAGCACGGAGGCTGCAGTTTGAGTCTGCCCTCAAGTTAACAGCGGTGCCAGTGCATGGCAAACAGGGCTCACTTTTGTGCATTACACAGTTCTGTCCAGGCAAAAGTTCAGTATTTTCTAACCTGGGCTTGTATCTGCTGTAGGTGCCCAGTTTTCCCCGTGTGTGAGTTCTGTATTCTTGCTGCGGCAGAAGAACTTTATATTCTTGATACAAGCTGCTGGAACAAGGTCCTACTTTACATCGGCCTGGCGCTGTGCAAGGTGTTGTGTTACGTTGCAGCCTGTTGCAAGGAACAGAGGGTCATTATCCTACATTACCATACAAATGCATGCAAAAATTAAATCGCAGATTTATTGTGTGATTCTGTCCCGAGTGGTTTGTGACTCGTAACTAACAAGTAGCCGAGGGTCATTCCCCTCTCGCTTTGGGCAATGTTTTGTTATGTTTCATAGACTTGCTCAATTAAATAAAAAGTAATTAAAACTTGCAAGGCTGCAGCAGTATGGTGGAGTGGAGCAAGAACACATGCATTTTTACATGCACGTAATTACACATCACCTTGGTTTGCAACATGTGAAATCTTCTTAGCTGCTTGGATTTCTTTTTCTATTTTATCTGTCAGACCAAATGGTGAGCAGACTGTGAACGATTTCCCTATCTTTTTTTAATCTTAATGGGGAGAATTTTTATTTCTGTTGGTAGGGAGCCTTTCAAGTAGTCCTGTAGCCTGTCTGCTCTCCTTATCGAGGCTAGAACATGGTAGTTAGAGATTCCAGTTTTTCAGCTGCTTGTACTTCTCCAGATTTAAGTTTAGTATGCATGTAAATCATCCAAATAACACAAAGCGTGGGCGCAAAAGCTGTAATTAACAGGAACAATTAAACAAGGACCAGCGAAAGACAACAGAGGAGACCAGAGGGGGCCCATCTAATGCTGCTTTTCAGCTTCCCAGAGAATGAAAGGCCAATTAATTAAATTAAAACAGTGATGCTGAGCTGTTCTAATTCCTCTGAGCCACCAGCATGTGAGTTGTTTTGCGTGTAGGAAAGCAAGCGGTGGGAGAGAGGTGGAGACGTGGGGATGGGGTGAGGACGGGCGTCCTCGTCCCCCAGCCCCGGGGACGCGGCACTGCCTGTCGGTGCTGAATGTCTCGGTAAGCGCTCGTGGGGCCCTGCGGTACGTTTGAGTGAAGACGAGAAGAAAAGCAAATGTTTGTTCTCTCAGCAGCCAAGTTTTGGCTCCCTTGTACCTGTCATCGTACTGGTCTTGGGTTGGGGATTTTTGTTCTGTTCTTGTTTTGGAGCAGAGAATCTCAGAGGGGAAAAAAAAAAACCCAAACCCTCAGTCTCCCAAATCTCATCACAACCTGTGCTAGTCCAAACTGCATTTCTGACTGCCGATTGTCAGGTTGTGGACTGCATGCTAGTGAGGCAATTTAGTGAGGTGCTGATGAACAACTTTTAGCATTGCTTCCCTCTAACTCCTTCAGGGGTTTCGCTGCAACAGCAAAAGGGGTGGAAGACGGTGGGAGGAGGAGAGGAGCGAGGCGTGTTTTGGGATCGTCCTGGTGGACGATGGGCGATGATAGAAACAAAACTGGGGAGGGGAGAGTGAACCTTTAAATCTTGTGACTGTGGATCAGTCTCATTTTGAAAGCAGTTTAAGTGTTCAGAATCAAATTTTGAAAGACGAGGCAGACAAGCTGCCGATAGCATTTTTGAAGAGAGAGGAATTTGATCAGAATCTTGGGGGATTCCTGTCTGCGGTATTGTCTAAACCTTGCACTTAGAAGCCTTGTCCATAGGCTCCTAAATCACATAAATTGCATCATAGTCCAGAGGTGTAGTTGCAGCTGGTGTAGGTAAACGTTGTGTTTTTTGATTCAAGATCAGGTGTGTAGCTATGGAACCCCATGGACAGGGTTTTTTTGTCTTTTTTTTTTTTTTCCTTACAGGCTTTGGCATCTTTTGCTTTCAGCTGAGGTCTCGGCCGATGAGGCAGCCGTGGCTCTGCTCTGCCTTGTCCTCAGGGTCCACAGGGCCTGTTAGAACCTGGGTGTTCACCCTTGCTGGGAAATCAGTGGACTTTTCCTTATTGCCTTAAATATAAATAAAATACATAACTTTCTGTATCTTTGAGCTATGTTTTTTTCTTGCTATCCATTATGATGGCACATGTGGCACTTGCCACAAGAGAAGCAGCGCCAGCTGTAGTAGCGGGAGGCAAAGTGTTTTCTGTCAAACCTTCTATCAGCTGGTAAAACAGATGCATGTGAACTTGTCAGTGTTTATTAATGTTTATTAATGCACTCTGCACTTAAACATACCTGCTGGATTTTTTTTGCCAGCTTCACAGCGTGACCTCGAACTTCACACCGAGATCGGGCGATGCAAACAGGACTTGGTCTATGGAGGGACGGCGACCGTGCGGCTCTGTCCTACGGACGGACCGCTGTGGAGGGGGGTCACCGCCGAGTGTGTTCAGCCTGACTCCGGGGTGTTTGGCATTGAGGAAAAATTACTCTTCTTTTCTTTGTTCTTAAAAGACTCCAGATTCCCGAAGGTGAGGGGCTGGAAGGGAGGGGTGTTTTCTTAGGAGAGGGAAATAAAAGTTTGCAGTTTATCCTACGAGGGGGTGGCTCCTCTCCCACAAGAAGACAACGTCATGTCTTTCTGGGGAGCACCATGAGGGCTGCTGGGGAACTTCTCCGACCTCCGAGAGCCATCCATCTCCTGGGCATGGGGAGAAGCTTCTCTGAGCCCATGTTGGACGAGGCTGGGTGGGACAGGCTGAGCCCGAATCTGATGTTGGTGCAGGCAGGATCTGGCCCCAGTTAGACGGGGTGAGATGGTGTCACCTTATTCCGCAGCCCGTCTGCAGCGATGGCTGCGTGGGGGCCGGGGGCAGCCGGGGCGGTTTTTCCCGTCCTCCAGGGATGGTGACCGCAGCAGACCATTTTCAGCAGGCAGCTCTGAAACTGGGCAGGGAAAATGCAGGTTACGTGTTGCGGAAGAGAGCTGGTGTCTGCCTCGAGACTTGGAGGCAGAGGCTGCGGGGTGGGCG